>NC_064926.1:468475108-468778139 GCF_023897955.1 Schistocerca gregaria
AAGAATGCATACAAAACAGTGACTGTAAATAGGAGATAAAAATCAGAAAAAGTATGTTACACAAAAAACACATACACTACATTAAAAGGCACCAGGCAAAGTACGGCCGGAGCACAGAAGTTCGTAGAACCAATAAATCAGCCATGTGATGGACAGCATAGCAAGGAACTGCTATGGACGAAAAACAGGTCGAGTGCACAATTAATCCCACATCACTAGATGAAACTGTATAACAGCACCGAAACACAACACTAATGCAGCACACTGATAACGAATAAAAACGTGGGAGGATCTGCAGGGGGGGTGGGGGGGGGGGGGTGGACAAGGGAAATGGGAAGAAGGGGAAAGGAGGTGGGAGGAGGGGAGAGAAAAGGGATGAGGTGGGGGGCGCGCCGAAGGAGGGCTGGGGAGGGAAGGGATGGGAGAGGAAAACAGCTGAGGAGGGGGTGCAGGGACTCAGGAAGGGAAGGAGGAAAATCCACTATGGGAGAAGGATGGGAGAGGAAAAAGGGGGGCCATGGGGAGGGTCACCCACCGTGTTTGTGTGTCACCTATAACTGAGTGGTATAAAGGAGCTGATGTGGCAACACTGTAGTGGTAAGTGACAAAAGCCATCAAGTAATTTTAATCGGACTATAGTACCATTCTTCACAACAGGTGCTCGACACAAAACTACCCGTGATGGCTGGGTGTTGTGTGATGTACTTAGGTTAGTTAGGTTTAAGTAGTTCTAAATTCTAGGGGACTGATGACCATAGATGTTAAGTCCCATAGTGCTCAGAGCCATTTGAATCATTTTTTTTAACAAAGCTACCAGCAAATTTAATTGATGTGCTTCCAGCTGAGAGAGGCTATGTAACCATTATACACAAAATCATGACGTAAGATGGAGTTGATGTTCTCTCTCACATAGACGGTATGTTCAGACCCATTCGCAATACACTGAGTTCTAGGTCACAGGAGTCATCAGTAAAATTAGTGTATTGAGGATGTGTCACAGAAAATCGAAAGTAGAATAAGGGTTAATGCAGAACATTATAATAGCAAGGCATTCCCTACGCCCAAGAACCACAGCACGTGACTCTGTCTAGACCTACATACTTCCAATTCAGAAATTCCGATGTGAGTGCTCTAAAGCAAGAAACCGATCCTTTCAAACTGTTGCCAGCCAAATGTGACTGATTGCCGCTGCAAAGAGCGCTGCAAGACATTGCTGACACTCTGACACATGTCAGTACAAGACATACCATCGATCAACTCACGTTTGCATGTTGGGAAATTTTACTGCATCTCACACTAAGTATGGAAAGGAGTGTAATAGCAGTCTCACTTAAATTATTTAAGAATTATTGTTATTTATTTTCAACTCTACCTTCAAACTGGTTCTACAGAGCTCCTGGATTTTATCTTCATTAGAGATAAACAGCGCTTTGCCATCACTAAAAAGAAGGTGCTTCATGTACGTTCTGTTAATACATATTCTGTCTTCTTTTTCTCAGTTCAAGAATCTGATGCCCTAAGAGAACTAAGAAAAGCTTTGGCAGTTTGGAATCTTAATGGCTTGCCACACTCCAGATTATATATCAGTCTTCTTGAATGATGTTCTGGATTAAACACCAAATACCTCCACAATGTAATAAGTAATGAGGGCAAGACATACCGATGATTGCTTCCATCAGTCTAACGAGAATTATATTCGAGAGGAATAGACTATATTCTGAAATCATTTTTCGCTCTCTACCTCCTGTTTCTCATTGTCCTCAAAAGCAGAAATAGTACTCAATGTATTTCCTGCTCTCATCACAGACCTCTGAGTGAAACACACGTCCTTACACAGCACAAAGTTCGCAAAGATAAGATAACCAATGGGAGCAAGTAAAACAAACTATTCTTATTTAGGCACACAGACCCGTAAAGGATTCGAACATCAATAGCAATGACAGTTGCAATCATAAACAGCACACTGTTACAAAGGCCCTGCAAAGCCACTTAGGGTACCGAAAACTATTAGGTGAATTAAGGCCAGAAGTTGTTTGCACGAAATAAATGCGTCCTGCACCTGGAGTGTAGAAAGTGAGTTTCGCCTGTGTAATTTTTGGTGTAGCCAGTGAGTCTGCCTGTCTTTCCCCACAGTGAACACGACCTGCACGCGCGAACAGAAGGCTTACGACAGTGACGAAGCGTCAGCATCGCTGGGAATCGCCGCTTGGAGGCCGCGTTGCGACGGCGATGGATTCTACGCGCCTGCACACTGTGTCCCCAATGGCGTGTAAGTATCAAAGTGTCATCCCCCTATACTGTAGCTTTAACGAGGAAGTAAATTAGTCACTCGCCAAATGGAGTATATTCGTAAATCAAAAATCCATGTTGATAAACTGTATACGTCGTCAATATCACAATGCTTCTGGTGTTCCTCAGGGTTCCATCTCGGAACCGCTAGTGTTCCCTGTAGGAGTTCAATTTTTTTTTAATACGTGACAAACAGAAGCACTTATACGAGGGTTGGAACTTTAATAGTGGCAACTATTTATTTACAGCTCGTACAAAATACACTCCTGGAAAGTGAAATAAGAACACCGTCAATTCATTGTCCCAGGAAGGGGAAACTTTATTGACACATTCCTGGGGTCAGATACGTCACATGATCACACTGACAGAACCACAGGCACATAGACACAGGCAACAGAGCATGCACAATGTCGGCACTAGTACAGTGTATATCCACCTTTCGCAGCAATGCAGGCTGCTATTCTCCCATGGAGACGATCGTAGAGATGCTGGATGTAGTCCTGTGGAACGGCTTGCCATGCCATTTCCACCTGGCGCCTCACTTGGACCAGCGTTCGTGCTGGACGTGCAGACCGCGTGATACGACGCTTCATCCAGTCCCAAACATGCTCAATGGGGGACAGATCCGGAGATCTTGCTGGCCAGGGTGGTTGACTTACACCTTCTAGAGCACGTTGGGTGGCACGGGATACATGCGGACGTGCATTGTCCTGTTGGAACAGCAAGTTCCCTTGTCGGTCTAGGAATGGTAGAACGATGGGTTCGATGACGGTTTGGATGTACCGTGCACTATTCTGTGTCCCCTCGATGATCACCAGAGGTGTACGGCCAGTGTAGGATATCGCTCCCCACACCATGATGCCGGGTGTTGACCTTGTGTGCCTCGGTCGTATGCAGTCCTGATTGTGGCGCTGACCTGCACGGCGCCAAACACGCATACGACCATCATTGGCACCAAGGCAGAAGTGACTCTCATCGCTGAAGACGACACGTCTCCATTCGTCCCTCCATTCACGCCTGTCGCGACACCACTGGAGGCAGGCTGCACGATATTGGGGCGTGAGCGGAAGACGGCCTAACGGGGTGCGGGACCGTAGCCCAGCTTCATGGAGACGGTTGCGAATGGTCCTCGCCGATACCCCAGGAGCAACAGTGTCCCTAATTTGCTGGGAAGTGGCGGTGCGGTCCCCTACGGCACTGCGTAGGATCCTACGTTCTTGGCGTGCATCCGTGCGTCGCTGCGGTCCGGTCCCAGGTCGACGGGCACGTGCACCTTCCGCCGACCACTGGCGACAACATCGATGTACTGTGGAGACCTCACGCCCCACGTGTTGAGCAATTCGGCGGTACGTCCACCCGGCCTCCCGCATGCCCACTATACGCCCTCGCTCAAAGTCCGTCAACTGCACATACGGTTCACGTCCACGCTGTCGCGGCATGCTACCAGTGTTAAAGACTGCGATGGAGCTCCGTATGCCACGGCAAACTGGCTGACACTGACGGCGGCGGTGCACAAATGCTGCGCAGCTAGCGCCATTCGACGGCCAACACCGCGGTTCCTGGTGTGTCCGCTGTACCGTGCGTGTGGTCATTGATTGTACAGCCCTCTCGCAGTGTCCGGAGTAAGTATGGTGTGTCTGACACACCGGTCAATGTGTTCTTTTTTCCATTTCCAGGAGTGTATATATGTGTTTCATCGTTTTACTGACCTTCAGAGTACTCACCATAATTGTGTATAACCCGTTGCCAGCGATGTGGAAGGCGTTGAATACTCTTAGCAGTGCCAGTTGTGGTGGCAGTTTGAGCAGCGCGGTCTATTGCCCGACGAATTTGTAGCAGTTCTGAAGCGAGTGCCGTGAAGTGTTTCCTTCAGTTTAGAAATCGAGTTGAACTCACGAGGACTTAAGACAGGAGAGTGCAGTGGGTGGTATAGCACTTGGGAGTCCCATCAGTCACACATATCAGTAACGGCTTGCACTGTACGTGCTTGAGCATTGTCCTGCAACATGATGGTCTGGTCCTGCATAAAGTTCCATCACTTCTGTCTCTAAACTGGTCGTAGGTTGTGGTTCCAAAAATGAACAGCATAGAGACAGAAGTGACTGGTGACTACTTTGAAGGTCAGTAAAACTTTGAGACACCTATCTATTTAGTACGAGCTGTAAATAAATAGTTACCACTATGAAAGTTCCACCCCTCACATTACTGTCAATCCCTGATTTATTTTCATTCACCCACTAACATTTAATTTCACACTCTACAAGAAAGCTCATAATTTTTGTAATGTATTATACTGGATAATTACGAGGGCTATTCGGAAAGTAAGGAACGATCGGTCGCGAAATGGAAACCATTACGAAAACCCGAGAAGGCTTTTCATAGACGTTTTGGGCAGTGTCTCTAGTATCCCCGTCTATCTCATCAAGACGCTACTTTCAGTTGTGAGCGCACTGTGAGCAAGTAAAGGTGCCTAGGACAACGCTGTCTCCCACCAAGTAGGAGAGCCCTCTGAGAGGCTTCGCCCACCTAACACAACTGCCACGCATTTCCTTCTTCACAGCAATTTTCAGGCGCACTCTGCAGGCGTAGTGAAGACGCTCCTGCGGCCTTTTCGATGGGAAGTGTTCGATGACCCACAACACAGCCCTAATTGGCTCGTCCTGAGTATCATCTCTGTTCACATGGAACACTGGATACGAAGACAACACTTGGGCGCAGGCTACGCGCTACAGACCAGAGTAGAGATTCATCGGAAAGCACAGGCGGCTGCCTTCTATGACAATGGTGTTGGAAATTTGGTATAACGCTCCGACAAATGTCGAAGTTGGAGCGGTGAATATGTAGAGAAGTACCTGGAAGGTGTAGCTAAAAGTGCAAAGAAAACAGTTTTGATTTTCTCTGTGGTTTCCATTTTGCGGCCAATCATTCCTTACTTTCCGAAAAACCCTGATATAAAGTCCATGAAAAGTTTTGAAAAACCGGTATAGGTAAATGGCTAAGTATATCGTAACAAATGAGAAAGACAAACTCTCGAAGCTTTTTTGAATCGCTGTGCCCCCAAGTTAATTTGGTAAATTGCTAACAGGGTCGCCACCAACAATACTTGCTCAAAATGGTGGCAAATCAGGCAGAGGAATTATTTTGCATGCTAGAATTTACCCATTTCAAATCGGTAGTGAGTATCAAAACTGTAATATACTGCCCACTCGTCTAATACAGGGTGCCTAGGAAGCTGGTTTCTCGGATCGCTAGACAACAATTCAAGCAAATCGTATTAATGGAGTATATTCCAGTAAATAAAACTGACAATACTTAACTTTGAGCATTCACAAAAGTGTGTCGCAAGCAAATGGCGACATGCAAATAATCAATGTCCTTCGGTATATACAATTTCAATGCAAGCAAAACAGTCACTGCTGTAGCGTTTGTATGACGGCTCGTCGTCCAGTCCGGCCGAGGCTAGGCGGTGCGTCGCTTATATTCTCTTCGTGTAGATGCCGCTCCAGTTGTGATGTCATCGTAGTCAGCGTACTATTGGCTGACACCGTCTCACAGCCCTCTCTGCTCTTCCATGTTTCTTCGTCGTGACGGCCCGCGTCGTTACGTCAAAACACAAAGAGCTTCCCATGGCAAGTTTTTCAAGACACCACATATTTACAACAGGAGAGTGAAGGAGCACCAAAAAATGCGAGAAGGATGGTTGCTTGGGCGATACAAAATGTCCGGGCTGATCAGGCGTGGCAGAACAGCCAATGGGCTGTGTGAGGAACGTAATGTAGCGAAGTTCCACGGAATCTGCCTGTTGAACTAGTGCACAATTACTTCGAGGATAGCGTTTATGTCCGATCTCTATTGAGATTATCGGACACTTGCGATACCACATCGTAGCAATAATTCTTGCCATCACTCCTGATCTTGTTAGGTTGGGTATGTGCAGAATTGGCCAACTGATTAAATGTGTAAGTGGCGTGAGGTTTAGACATATAGAACATTTAAAAACACTGCGAAAAATGTTTGAGTTGATCTTTCACATGCTGTATCATTCGCGGAGTTGTTATTGACCATATATCTGTACCGTTTTTTTGAAATGTTTCGTGGACTTCATATTATCCTTATATTTCAGTGCTAAAGGGAGCACGTTTGAGTGAATTTTGGCAGGAAAATTACTGCTTCTATGTAAAAAGTAAACGAAATAATGTCATGATGAAAGTCTTCAGCCCATCAGCCAGATGCATCGAAATAGTCCTTCTCATGCTCCAAGTAAATTGGTCAGTCTCATCCTTGTAGTTCCAAACACTTTTCAACCTGTGTGATCTGAGGTGTTCGTGGCGTACTGAAATCTTGAAAATTTCTCGGGTATTCAGCCGGGTAGCGTCGTCCAAAAGGCGAATACCCGAGAAATTTTTAACACTTTTCAACCTGCTCGGATGTGTTCGTATGTACTCTTCCCAACGCATCTAAAGCCATCACGTTACCAGCTATCTGTATCTTTGTTGTGTTATTACTCTGGGGTACTGGAAGGGGAGAAAATTTTAGCAACTGTGGAGAAATCACGAAACGAGTCGTATAGTAATCAATTAATGAGACTAGTCCTACTGTTTGGACATGTAATGACAGATTAGGTAAAGATGACTGCGTTAAGGACATTTTATTTTGCCAACCATTCCTGCTTCCATTTTAGTCTGTTACCTGGAAATTAGCAGAACAGTAATAGGGTAATGCAATGGGTCTCTGACCGTCCTGTAGACATCGAAGCAGCTAATGATATCAGTCCCGTTAATTACAAACCTTTCGAGAAGTTTTAAATTTTGGCTCTAATTTTAAATTTTTTGTGTAATTTCAAATTTTGTATTGTATGAGGTTATTTCGGAAAGTAAAGATACACCGTACGCCAGAGGAACAGAAGAGTTTTGGCGAGCAAGTTGGCAACACTGGTGTTAACCTTGAACCGTTAGCTTTCTCCTCGCGGTCGTTCAGCAGTTGAACGTTGCTTCTGGTTGGAGTAGGTCGTGTTTAAAATGGCTGCGCCGATTCAGAATCCCGCCAAATACGAAGTGCGCTCCGCCATACGTTTTCTTCATGCAAAAGGTCAGCGACCAGCGGATATTCACAAAGACATTGTTTCTGTTTATGGGAACATTATGAGCCGACAAAATGTAACGAAACGGTGTCGTCATTTCTCTGAAGGTAGGACTAATGTTCATGACGAACAAAGAACAGGTCGGCCATCTGTGATCTCTGATGCCCTTCTTCAGAGAACGGAGGAAGCAATTCGTGCGAATAGACGTCTTACATTGAAAGAATTGCTCCAGATCACACCGGACGTGCCAACGACAACTCTTTATGACGTTGTGACTGTCAAGTTGGGGCACAGGAAATTGTGTGCGGTCTGGGCTCCAAAACTGTTAACGGAAGAACACAAAAAGAAAAGGATGGGCTTTGTACTCGACTTCCTCACACGCCATGCTGAAGCAGGTGATGAGTTCCTTGATCACATTGTGACTGGTGACGAGACGTGGGTTTATCGCCATACACCTGAATCCAAGCAACAATCAATGCAATGGCGCCATTCGAATTTATCAAAAGCCAAGAAATGAAAAACGTTGATTTCTGCGAAGAAAATCATAGCTTCTGTTTTTTGGGACGAACAAGGCATTCTTTAGTTGGAATTTATGTCTCCTGGAACGACAACTAATGCTGCTGCATATTGCCAGACTTTGAAACGTCTTCGAAGTGCAATTCAAAACAAACGCACGGGAATGCTGACACAAGTGGAGTCCGCTTGCTTCATGACAACGCTCGGCCTCACACAGCGCTCGTAACCAAAGCACTACTCAAACAATTCAAATGGGACGTATTGGACCATCTGCCATACAGCGTGGACCTTGTACCCACCGACTTCCATGTCTTCCCTTACCTGAAGTCACATCTTGGTGGAAAATCATTCCACGACGATGAAGAGATCAAAGATGAAGTTGAAATGTCGTTCCGACAACAGGCAGCAGCCTTCTATGACTGTGGGATACAAAAGCTTCTGCACCGACTAACAAATGTTTGGATAACGGGGGTGATTATGTCGAAAAATAACAAATAATCCAGTTAATAAGATATAACTCACGTTTTCTAAATAAATTATCTATTTAAGGACTGCGAGCCATTGTATCTTTACTTTTCGAAATTCCCTCGTAATTTTTGAGAAAAAGCTGTCTTAACGGACGGACAGACAGACAGGCAGACAGACATCCGACAACAAAGATCCTACAACGGTTCCGTTTTTACTGACTGAGATACGGAACCTAAAAACGTGCTATACACACGATTTGTGTGCATGAAGAGAGAGTGGGGGAAGATTGCTCATAGGGATAATCTCATCGCTGGATTCGAGGAGGATCTCTGGTCACATAGCCAGCATGATCATATGACCTGACTGTTTCATCAAACAACAGACAGCGAGGATATATGAAAGAATGCAGCAAAATTTTATGCGTTGTTGTAATGCAAGCACTGACATCGGTGTTCGTCACTTTAGACAGATGTTATGAGTTGAAGTGCTAATATGACATGTAAGTGGTTTTCCTCAATAAAAAAAACGAAATAGTTATTTCCAAACATTAGTTCCTTATCATCAGGCACTAGCAACATTACTTCCTTATCTCTAACATATAAATTTATTGTATCCTACTATCTTGATAAATATAATGCCAAAGATCCTGTTTAGGTAAGACCTCGTACTTCCATGTTGTACCTAATTAACTACTCCTCCATGCCTCGTGGTGTGTCCTACTAGCCTAATCATTCTTTCAGTCAAGTTCTGTGAATTATGTTCTCTCTCTGATATCTGTATGAATGTAGGGTTCGTGTAAGTGAGCAACGCTATAAATTTAATTTGAAAAGCAACTGAAATATTTACATGTTTTAATAAAAACGCTGAACCAATTTCTGTTAAAATCGACAATGATAAACCTCTTACAAGCCGAAATTTGTAGTAAGTTCTAAGGGATCAAACTGATGACGACATCGGTCCCTAAGCTTACACACTACTTAATCTAACTTAAACTAACTTGCGCTAAGGACAACACACACACACACACACACACACACACACACACACACACACATACACACACACACACCCATGCCCGTGCAAGGACTCGAACTTCCGACGGGGGGAGACGCGCGAACCGTACTAGGCGCCACAGACCGCACGGCTACCCAGCGCGGCGATCTCTTACATAACACATTTAAATAGTCGCTGTTTTCTGATTCAAACTCCATAACTTACGAATTACTATTGCTATCAAAAATATCGATAGCTATTACACGCGACAGGTCGGTAGCAACGATATCACTCAACCGATTATCTAAATGTCAGTACATCGCTAGTTTAGAATACTTTGCCAGCTCTTGTCCTAACAAAATCCCTCCTCTGCTTTTGTTCGCCCAGCAGCTGCTCCCTTTCATGCAAGGAATTTGCTTTATTGGATCTCTTGTCATATAGAGAAAGTAACAAAAACAGTAAGTCTATGACACAAATAGTGTGCGATTTATCATGGAATGTCGTGCTGAACTCTAGCGTGGCGTTCGTCTGTTGTGGATTGATCTGTTTCCACCCTAACCGACATTAATGTGGTAACTCTACTGGTAGTTTGGGGAGGTATCAGATAAGGGTTGGGGTTAATCCTTACATTCCCGAGTACAGAAAATTTCACAGCAGCGCGGTTCCCACGCTCTGGTGAAGTAGACTTATTTATTGTTAAAAGCGGTTGAAGAATTTCTTTAATTGCTCCTTTTACGTATAACCTGCACCCTAGAAGACGGTGCAGCCCGTAGATTACGTAGATCTTATTTTTATTGTTTTAACATCCCCCATGGAGGTCAGTAAAGTGAAATCGAAGGAAGACAAGGATTTCCGGTCAGATAAGTATAGGGTAATATCAACAGCAGCACAAATGTGATAACTGGAGTAGGATTCGTTATAAATAGGAAGGTAGACCAGTGAGTTACTGTGAACAGTTCAGTGATAGGATTATTCTCATTGGAACTGACAGCAGACTAACACCGACAAAAATACTTCAATATAAATACCGACGTCCCAAGCTGAAGATGAAGAGATAAAGTGTAGGAAGATATTGAACGGGTAATGCAGTATGTAAAGGGAATTGAAAATCTAATAGTCATAGAAGAATAGAATGCGGTTGTGGGGGATGGAATAGAAGAAACGGTTACTAGGAACGGGAAAGGAGAAAGACTAATTCTCTTCTTAAATAATCTTTAGCTAGTAACAGCGAATATCACGTTCAAGAATCACAAGAGGAGAAGGTGTACTTGGTAAAGGCCGGGAGATTCGTAAGGATTTCAGTTAGATTACATCATGGTCAGGCACAGATTCCGAAATTAGATACTAGATGGTAAGAAGTGCCCAGGAGCAGATATAGGCGCAGAGCACAGTTTGATAGAGATGAAGAGTAGACTGGCCAGGAAGAATAAATACGCAAAGAAGTTGGATGCGGAATTTAATAAGTAATGAAGCGATACGCTTGATCTTCTCTAAGGCAATACTGCGATGATGAAAGCCCAGAAGGCAGTTCAGTTAAAAAGGAATGGACATACCTAAAAAGAGCAGTCACAGAAACTTGAGAGAAAGAAGGTAGGTACGAGTAAGGTAACTGCAAAGAAAACATGGCAAACAGAAGAAACACTTCACTTGACCGACGAAAGAAGGAAGTGCAAAAATGTTCAGGGAAATTCAGCTCTATAGGAATACAAATCACTTAGGAATGACACAATTAGGAAGTGCAGGGAAGCTAAGGTTAAATGCCTACATGAAAAAAGGCGAAGGAATCGGAAAAGAAGTGATTGTCAGAAGTACTGACTCAGCGTACAGAAAAATCAAAACAACTTTCGGTGAAATTAAAAGAAAAGATGGTAACATAAAGATTGCAGTGGGAATTCCACTGTTAAGTGCAGAGGAGAGAACGGATAGGTTGAAAGAGTACATCCAAGGCCTCTATGACGGGGAAGACTTGTCTGATGACGTGATAGAAGAAGAAACAGAAGCCGATGTAGAAGAGTTAGAGGAACCAGCATTAGAATCAGAATTTAAAAGAGCTTCGGAAGCATTACGTTCAAATAAGGCAGTAGGGATAGGTAACATTCCATCAAAATTTCTAAAATCGTTGGGAGAAGAGGCAACAAAACGGCTGTTCACGTTGGTTTGTCGAAAGTATGAATCTGGCGATATACCATCTGACTTTCAGGAATTTCCGAAAATGATAAGAGCAGAAAAGTGTGAGAATTACCGCACAATCGGCGTAACAGCTCATACATCCAAATTGCTGACAATAATAATAACTTACAGAAAAATGGAAAAGAAAATTAAGGGTGTGTTATATGACGATCAGTATGGCTTCAGGAAAGGTAAAGGCACCAGAGAAGCAATTGTGACGTTGCAGTTGATAATGGATGCAAAACTGTTAATAAGATTTGTCGACCTGGAGAAAGCGGTCGACAACGTCAAATGGTGCAACATAATCGAAGTTCTGAGAAAAATTAGAGTAAGCAATAGAGAAAGACGGGTAGTATAAAATATGTACAAGGGCCAAAAGGGGCCAATGAGAGTGGAAGAGCTAGAACGAAGTGCTCGGATTAAAAAGGGTGTAATTGATGGATGCACTCTTTCGTCCTTACTGTTCAATCTATATATCGAAGAAGCAATGACGGAAATAAAAGAAATGTGCAAGAGTGGAATTAAAATTCATGATGAAAGGATATGCCACGCGGGGTAGCCACGCGGTCTCAGGCGCCTTGTGACGGTTCGCGCGGCTCCCCCCGTCGGAGGTTCGAGTCCTCCCTCGGGCATGGGTGTGAGTGTTGTCCTTAGCGTAACTTAGTTTAAGTTAGATTAAATAGTGTATACGCCTAGGGACCGATTACCTCAGCAGTTTGGTCCCATAGGAATTTACCACCAATGAAATGAGATCGATGATAAGATTCGCTGATGACATTGCTGTCCTAAGTGAAAGTGAAGAATGGAGTGAAGAGTCTAATGAGTACAGGGGTATTCTTATTGACCAACTTCTTACAGACTTTTTTTGTCTTGTCATTGACAGCTCTACTTCCCACTTCTGTGCCGCCCATGGCAACTTTTCTGTTATCAATCTCAAGACCTCCTCCCCCGCTCTCGTGGTTTTCACTACGCTGGTCACCCCATGATGATCTTTATGACAGTTACCACTTACTGGTGATTCTATCGTTCCCCTGTCGCCCACTTTGGGCATCCTGCAGAGCCAATTTGTCTTTACATACGTGTGCCGTGCACTTCGATACCTCTCTCTCGGACTGCATTGATGTCGTCGTGCGAGACGTCTCTGACACAATTCTTCATGCCACTGGCACTGCCATCCTCCTATCCACAGATCCCCCTCTTCATCGATCAGTTAGCGTCTCCTTGCTATGGCTCGCTACCTTATTAAGCAGAGTAAAAAGGAATGCTGGGAGTACTGTGTTTCCCTTCCTGGGGAAGCAGGTTTGGTCCAAGCACCGTAGCCTTCTGGGCCACCAGCGACAATAACTGCCCACGGTCTTATCCTACAGGGTACTCTGTGTACTGATCCGTCGGTCCTTGCAGAACTCCTCGTGATACACTTTGCGACAGCATCGGCATCCTCTTCCTATCCTGCTACCCTTCTCTGGCAGGAACGATGAGTTGAAGAAACCCCCCTCTGCTTCAGCCTCCACCAAGATGAAGCCTATAATGAATCCTTCACTGAATAGGAATTCTTGCCATCTCTTATCTTTTAATATGATGCAGTCACATGCCCGGGCTCCATCCACAACCAGATGATCCAACACTTGGAGGCAATATCTACTCAGGTGCTTTAACCACATATGGTTCACGGGTGCCTTCCCCATCTCGCCTTCACAATGGCGAGGCAGCATAATTATCCCTGTCCTTAAGCCTGGGTAGAACCCAACGTCTCTCTACAGCAATAGATTGGTTAGCCTGACCAATGTCCTTTGTAAACTGCTCGAGAGGATGGTTAGCTCCCGATCATGTTGGATATTTGAATCTCAGGGCCTTTTGTCCACATACCAGTGTGGTTTCCAGGAAGGACGATCTAAAACTGACCATTTACTCACATTGGAAACAGCAATTCCGACAGGCTTTTATTAAACGCCGACACCTTGTCACAGTATTCTTTGACCTACATAAGGCATACGACATGGCTTGGCACCATCACATTTTAGTTACCCTCCATGACTGGGGCTTTCATAACCTCCTTCTGATTTTTAACCGCAGGTATTTTCCCCGCCGGCTCCTCCAGACTAGAATTGGCTCTTCACTCAGCACCCCTCGGATTCAGGAGAACGGTATTCCATACTCAGCGCTGTATGTCGACGATTTTTGCGTCTGGTGCAGCTCCCACTCGGAAAGCATCTGCTGAAAGCCAGCTCCAAGGCGCCATTAACCCACAGTACACCCCGATCCAGAAATTTATTTAAGCAACCAGCACCTAGATGTAACAGCACAGTCCCGTTTCATTGGCCTTCTTTTTGATAAAAAGCTAACGTAGCTGCCCCATATTCGCCAACTGAAGACACCTGCTTGCGGAAGCTTAATGCTCTCTGCCTCCTGGTCCACACATCTCGGGGTGCAGAATATGCTACTCTTCTCCATACTTACCGCGATCTGGTTTCGTCTAGACCAGATTATAGTTGTCATGTTTGTGGCTCAGCGGCTCTTTCCACTCTACTTGACCCAGTTCATAATTATGGGGTGCGTCTGGCTGTCAACGCCTTTCACACTTGTTCTGTCGACTGTCTCCATGCAGGAGTAGGGATTCTCCCTTTACGAATACGACGGAGCCATCTCCTGGTTTCCTACGTAATCGCCATTCGACGATTCCCTGACCATCCCATGTAACCCGTCCTCTTTCCAAACTACGTGGTCTCTCTCCTGATACCCGCCGCCAGGTGGGACTGCCCGCTAGAATGTGTCTCACTTCCTTCTGTCGTGATCTCCATCTTCACTCACTGGAAAGTGCCTGTGGGTTTCCCCCTTCACCCCCCCCCCCCACCCCCCCCCGTTGGATTGTCCCCCTAAGGTCTCTGTCGCTCCTGCGATATTCTGGCGTCATGTAAATTCCATCCTTGAAGAATTCCGAATGTGCTACCGTCTTCTACACTGATGGTTCTAAAACAGCAGATAAGGCGGGATATGAATAAAAAAATAGGAGTGCGGGTAAGCTTCTACAAACAGCATAACGAACACATTATTGTGGACAAGATAGACAGGAAGCCCATGCCTACCACAGTAGTACAAGTTTATATGCCAACTGGCTCTGCAGATGATGAAGAAATTGATGAAATGTATGATGAGATAAAAGAAATTGTTCAGGTAGTGAAGGGAGATGAAAATTTAATAGTCATGGATGACTGGAGTTCGAGAGAAGGAAAAGGGAGAGAAGGAAACATAGTAGGTGAATATGGATTGGGGGTAAGAAATGAAACAGGAAGCGTCTGGTAGAATTTTGCACAGAACATAACTTAATCATAGCTAACACTTGGTTCAAGAATCATGAAAGAAGGTTGTATACATGCAAGAATCCTGGAGATAACAGAATATATCACATAAGTTATATAATGGTAAGACAGAGATTTAGGCACCAGGTTTTAAATTGTAAGACATTTCCAGGGGCAGATGTGGACTCTGACCACAATCTATTGGTTATGAATTGTAGATTAATACTGAAGAAACTGCAAAAAGGTGAGAATGTAAGGAGATGGGACCTGGATAAACTGAGTAAACCAGAGGTGGTACAGAGTTTCGGGGAGAGCATAAGGGAACAATTGACAGGAATGGGGAAAAGAAATACAGTAGAAGAAGAATGGGTAACTCTGAGGGATGAAGTAGTGAAGGCAGCAGAGGACCAAGTAGGTGAAACTACGAGGATTTGTAGAAATCCTTGGGTAACAGAAGAACTATTGAATTTAATTTATGAAAGGAGAAAATATAAAAATGCAGTAAATGAAGCAGGCAAAAAGGAATACAAACGTCTCAAAAATGAGATGGACAAGAAGTCCAAAATAGCTAAGCAAGACAATTTTAAGGAATTAGAGGTTTATCTCACTAGGGGTAAGACAGACTGCCTACAGGAAAATTAAAGAGACCTTTGGAGAAAAGAGAGCCACTTGTATGAATATCAAGAGCTCATATGGAAACCCAGTTCTAAGCAAAGAAGGGAAAGCAGAGAGGTGGAAAAAGTATATAGAGGGTCTATACAAGGGCGGTGTAATCGAGGGCAATATTATGGAAACGGAAGAGGATGTAGATGAAGATGAAATGGGAGATATGATACTGCTTGAAGAGTTTGACAGAGCATTGTAAGACCCAAGCCAAAACAAGGCCCCGGGAGTAGACAACAATCCATTAGAACTACTGACCGCCTTGGGAGAGCCAAAGCACTCCACAAGTGGCCCATCGGGACCATCCAACCGCTGTATCAGGATGCAGATAGGAGGGGCGTGTGGTCAGCACACCGCTCTCCCGGTCGTTATGATGGTTTTTTTTGACCGGAGCCGCTACCATTTGGTCGAGTAGCTCCTCAATTGGCATCACGAGGCTGAGTGCACCCAGAAAAAATGGCAACAGCGCATGGCAGCCTGGACTGTCACACATCCAAGTGCCGACCACGCCCGACACAGCGCTTAACATCGGTGATCTCACGGGAACCGGTGTATCCACTGCAGCAAGGCCGTTTCCTCTTGGGAGAGCCAGTTCTGACAAAACTTTACCATCTGGTGAGCAAGATGTATGAGACAGGCGCAATACCCTCAGACTTCAAGAAGAATGTAATAATTCCAATCCCAAAGAAAGCAGGTGTTGACACATGTGAAAATTACCGAACTACCAGTTTAATAACTCACAGCTGCAAAATACTAACGCGAATTCTTTACAAACGAATGGAAAAAGTGGTAGAAGCCAACCTCGGGAAAGATCAGTTTGGATTCCGTAGAAATATTGGAACACGTGTGGCAATATTGACCTTACGACTTATCTTGAAGGAAGATTAAGGAAAGGCAAACCTACGTTTCTAGCATTTGTAGATTTGGAGAAATTTTTTGACAATGTTGACTGGAATACTCTCTTTCAAATTCTAAAGGTGGCTGGGGTAAAATACAGGGAGAGAAGGCTATTTACAATTTGTACAGAAACCACATGGCAGTTATAAGAGTAGAGGGGACGGAAAGGGAAGCAGTGGTTGGGAAGGGAGTGAGACAGGGTTGTAGCCTCTCCCCGATGTTATTCAATCTGTATATTGAGCAAACAATAAAGGAAACAAAAGAAAAATTTGGAGTAGGAATTAAAATCCATGGAGAAGAAATAAAAACTTTGAGGTTCGCCGATGACATTGTAATTCTGTCAGAGACAGCAAAGGACTTGGAAGAACAGCTGAATGGAAGGGACGGTGTCTTGAAAGGAGGATATAAGATGAACATCAACAAAAGCAAAACGAGGTTAATGGAATGTAGTCGAATTAAGTTGGGCGATGCTGAGGGAATTAGGTTGTCAAGTATCTGCCTCTCTAGCCAAACTGTCAACCAGTTCATTCCCTGGGATGCCCATATGACTTGGGGCCCAGAGAAAGACAACTCACTAGGCGGCACGGCCAAGGGAAGAGAAAATTTCATGGATAGCAGACCAAGCTTTGACGAGAGAAGCATCGGTCTACAGCCTGCAGGCTGCTCATTGAGTCGGCACATGTTAAAACACTGTTGAGGGAGGCCTGAGAAACAAATTGGAGGGCGCAGTTAATGGCGAGCAGCTCCGCTGTAAACGCAATACATGATCCCGGCAGTACGTGGTGTTCCATGCCAATAGTATTTAGCATGGATAGGGACTGCAACTGCTGTGTTCAGATGCAGGCTAAGTTGGCATCCCTTCGTGCCCAGCTTCAGGCAGTGTTGGCTTCGGTCACACAGCTTGAGGCTGTTGCCAATGGGCATCACTGTGGGGGTCCGGATGGGGGTTTGTCAGGGACAGCCAGCTCGTTCCATACATCCCCCGATTGGACTACGACTGTGGCTACCCGGGATACTGCCCACATTGAGGCTCATCCCTCACCTGTGGTAGAGTGGGAGGTCGTCTCGAAGTGTGGCAGGGGGCCAAACACATTCCGGAGGGCTGAACGGAAGGCCTCTCGAGTTTGTCTGACGAACCGGTTTCACGTTCTGTCTCTGGCTGATACTGATGTTCGGCCAGAGATGTCTGCTTGTCCTGTTCCAGAAGTTGCCCCTCAGTCTGCAAGATCTGGGCAGTCGCAGAGGGTGGGCTTACTGGTAGTTGGGAGCTCCAATGTCAGGCGCGTAATGGGGCCCCTTAGGGATATGGCAGCAAGAGAGGGGAAGAAAACCAATGTGCACTCCGTGTGCATACCGGGGGGAGTCATTCCATATGTGGAAAGGGTCCTTCCGGTTGCCATGAAGGGTACAGGGTGCACCCA
Source organism: Schistocerca gregaria (assembly GCF_023897955.1). NCBI lineage: Eukaryota > Metazoa > Arthropoda > Insecta > Orthoptera > Acrididae > Schistocerca > Schistocerca gregaria. The sequence goes on from NC_064926.1 coordinate 468,492,901, forward strand.
TCTGCAGGTGGTCGCTCATGTCGGCACCACTGATGTGTGTCGCTATGGATCGGAGGAAAGCCTCTCTGGCTTCCGGCGGCTATCTGATTTGGTGAAGATTGCCAGTCTCGCTAGCGGGATGAAAGCAGAGCTCACCATCTGCAGCATCGTCGACAGGACTGACTGCGGACCTTTGGTACACAGCCGAGTGGAGGGTCTGAATCAGAGTCTGAGACGGTTCTGCGACCGTGTGGGCTGCAGATTCCTCGACTTGCGCCATAGGGTGGTGGGGTTTCGGGTTCCGCTGGATAGGTCAGGAGTCCACTACACGCAGCAAGCGACTACACGGGTAGCAGGGGCTGTGTGGCGTGGACTGGGCGGTTTTTTAGGTTAGATGGCCTCGGGCAAGTACAGAAAGGGCAACAGCTTCAAAGGGTGCGGGGCAAAGTCAGGACATGCGGGGACCAAGCAGCAATCGGTATTGTAATTGTAAACTGTCGAAACTGCATTGGTAAAGTACCGGAACTTCAAGCGCTGATAGAAAGCACCGAAGCTGAAATCGTTATAGGTACAGAAAGCTGGCTGAAGCCAGAGATAAATTCAGCCGAAATTTTTACAAAGGCACAGACGGTGTTTAGAAAGGATAGATTGCATGCAACCGGTGGTGGCGTGTTTGTCGCTGTTAGTAGTAGATTATCCTGTAGTGAAGTAGAAGTGGATAGTTAATGCGAAATATTATGGGTGGAGGTTACACTCAACAATCGAGCTAGGTTAATAATTGGCTCCTTTTACCGTCCTCCCGACTCAGCAGCATTAGTGGCAGAACAACTGAGAGAAAATGTGGAATACATTTCACATAAATTTTCTCAGCATGTTACAGTCTTAGGTGGAGATTTCAATTTACCAGATATAGACTGGGACACTCAGATGTTTAGGACGGGTGGTAGGGACAGAGCATCGAGTGACATTATACTGAATATACTACCCGAAAATTACCTCGAGCAATTAAACAGAGAACCGACTCGTGGAGATAACATCTTGGACCTACTGATAACAAACAGACCCGAACTTTTCGACTCTGTATGTGCAGAACAGGGTATCAGTGATCATAAGGCCGTTGCAGCATCCCTGAATATGGAAGTTAATAGGAATATAAAAAAGGGAGGAAGGTTTATCTGTTTAGCAAGAGTAATAGAAGGCAGATTTCAGACTACCCAACAGATCAAAACGAAAATTTCTGTTCCGACACTGACAATGTTGAGTGTTTATGGAAAAAGTTTAAGGCAATTGTAAAATGCGTTTTAGACAAGTACGTGCTGAGTAAAACTGTGAGGGACGGGAAAAACCCACCGTGGTTCAACAACAAAGTTAGGAAACTACTGCGGAAGCAAAGAGAGCTTCACTCCAAGTTTAAACTCAGCCAAAACCTCTCAGACAAACAGAACCTAAACGATGTCAAAGTTAGCGTAAGGAGGGCTATGCGTGAAGCGTTCAGTGAATTCGAAAGTAAAATTCTATGTACCGACTTGACAGTAAATCCTAGGAAGTTCTGGTCTTACGTTAAATCAGTAAGTGGCTCGAAGCAGCATATCCAGACACGCGTAAAGCTGAAATACTAAACACCTTTTTCCAAAGCTGTTTCACAGAGGAAGACCGCACTGCAGTTCCTTCTCTAAATCCTCGCACAAATGAAAAAATGGCTGAGATTGGAATAAGTGTCCAAGGAATAAAAAAGCAACTGAAATCACTCAACAGAGGAAAGTCCACGGGACCTGACGGAATACCAATTCGATTCTACACAGAGTACGCGAAAGAACTTGCCCCCCTTCTAACAGCCGTGCACCGCAAGTTTCTAAAGGAACGGAAGGTTCCAAATGATTGGAAAAGAGCACAGGTAGTCCCAGTCTTCAAACAGGGTCGTCGAGCAGATGCGCAAAACTATAGACCTATATCTCTGACGTCGATCTGTTGTAGAATTTTAGAACATGTTTTTTGCTCGAGTATCATGTCGTTTTTGGAAACCCAGAATCTACTCTGTAGGAATCAACATGGATTCCGGAAACAGCGATCGTGTGAGACCCAACTCGCTTTATTTGCTCATGAGACCCAGAAATTATTAGATACAGGCTCCCAGGTAGATGCTATTTTCATAGACTTCCGGAAGGCGTTCGATACAGTTCCGCACTGTCACCTGATAAACAAAGTAAGAGCCTACGGAATATCAGACCAGCTGTGTGGCTGGATTGAAGAGTTTTTAGCAAACAGAACACATCATGTTGTTATCAATGGAGAGACGTCTACAGACGTTAAAGAAACCTCTGGCGTGCCACAGGGGAGTGTTATGGGACCATTGCTTTTCACAATATATATAAATGACCTAGTAGATAGTGTCGGAAGTTCCATGCGGCTTTTCGCGGATGATGCTGTAGTATACAGAGAAGTTGCAGCATTATAAAATTGTAGCGAAATGCAGGAAGAGATGCAGCGGATAGGCACTTGGTGTAGGGAGTGGCAACTGACCCTTAACATAGATAAATGTAATGTTTTGCGAATACATAGAAAGAAGGAACCTTTATTGTATGATTATATGATAGCGGAACAAACACTGCTAGCAGTTACTTCTGTAAAATATCTGGGAGTATGCGTGCGGAACGATTTGAAATGGAATGATCATATAAAATTAATTGTTGGTAAGGCGGGTACCAGGTTGAGATTCATTGGGAGAGTCCTTAGGAAATGTAGTCCATAAACAAAGGAGGTGGCTTACAAAACACTCGTTCGACCTACACTTGAGTATTGCTCATCAGTGTGGGATCCGTACCAGATAGGGTTGACGGAGGAGATAGAGAAGATCCAAAGAAGAGCGGCGCGTTTCGTCACAGGGTTATTTGGTAACCGTGATAGCGTTACGGAGATGTTTAGCAAACTCAAGTGGCAGACTCTGCAAGAGAGGCGCTCTGCATTGCGGTGTAGCTTGCTCGCCAGGTTTAGAGAGGGTGCGTTTCTGGATGAGGTATCGAATATACTGCTTCCCCCTACTTACACCTCCCGTGGAGATCACGAATGTAAAATTAGAGAGATTCGACCGCGCACAGAGGCTTTCAGACAGTCGTTCTTCCCGCGAACCATACGCGACTGGAACAGGAAAGGGAGGTAATAACAGTGGCACGTAAAGTGCCCTCCGCCACACACCGTTGAGTGGCTTGCGGAGTATGAATGTAGATGTAGATGTAGTTGTAGATAGGAGACGTAAAAACATGTTGTTGTGGTCTTCAGTCCTGAGACTGGTTTGATACAGCTCTCCATGCCTGTGCAAGTTTCTTCATCTCCCAGTACCTACTGCAGCCTACATCCTTCTGAATCTGCTTAGTGGATTCATCTCTAGGTCTCCCTCTACGATTTTTACCCCCCAAGCTGCCCTCCAATGCTAAATTTGTGATCCCTTGATGCCTCAGAACATGTCCTACCAACCGGTCCCTTCTCTTGTCAAGTTGTGCCACAAACTCCTCATCTCCCCAACCCTATTCAACACTTCCTCATTAGTTATGTGATCTACCCATATAATCTTCAGCATTCTTCTGTAGCAACACATTTCTAAAGCTTCTATTCTCTTCTTGTCCAAACTATTTATCGTCCATGTTTCACTTCCATACATAGCTACACTCCATACAAACACTTTCAGAAACGACTTCCTGACACTTAAATCTATACTGGATGTTAACAAATTTCTCTTCTTCAGAAACGCTTTCCTTGCCATTGCCAGTCTACATTTTATATCCTCTCTACTTCGACTTTCATCAGTTATTTTGCTCCTCAAATAGCAAAACTTCTTTACTACTTTAAGTGTCGCAACGCAGTTACACAGTGTTTGAGAACGTAGCTCTGGAATTAAACTGAAAATCATACAACTTCTTTATTTTTCTCCGAACTTATTTTCAAAACTTTTATCCTTTTTGGTTTCCGTAGCCACTTTTGAAAATAATGAAAAATCCTTGCCGAAATTCTATAGGGCTATTTTAATACAAATATAAAGTATATATATGCAACTATTGCCTTTTTTTCATTACATATTTCAATGCAACGTCCTTTTTTGTACTGGAAGTGGAAGCTGTTTTCCGGCTGCCTGTTGTTTAACGCTGCTGGCAAAGAAGGAAAACGAATTCATGTCCGAGAAACTAGGACCTTTTGTGAGGACAACCAACAACTGTTCTTTTCCTGCTCACGAGTGCAGCCGAGTTGCACCGATCCGCAACGTGAAACCGTTGGTGCTCTTCTCAGATGTAGTACTGAAATAGTCGATGACAGTTATGGAGAACACCGATATCGCTTTGGAATCGAGAATTTTTTTGGTTTTAAGTACTCGGATTGCTCAGCACTAAACTGAAATAGAAATACTGACCCAGATTTGGGGTGACCATGAATTTTGACAACGAACAGAGTGTTCTTCCCTCTCAGTTTGCTTCTGCGTTCGTACACAGCAAATCAGTACACGGCAGAGGGCATTTTGTAACAATATTACCCAATACTTCATACCCCATTTGCATACATGACGGAAACCGATAGGTTGAAAATTATAGGATAACAGAGGGTGCCAAACTGAGTACTTATAGATTAATGGTCAGAAGGAATATTTAGTTTTTTATTTACATTTGTATAACGCTTTATAGCAACGACTTACAGCAGCTGTTCAAAAATGGTGATCGCCAGTCTCAACGCTTGCATTATAGTGAAGTGTAATATTTTGCAGCACCCAAATATTCATGTTGTCTGTTGTACACTGAAATAGACAGCTAGAACTGTACCAACCAGCTGCACTCCAATATCTGCTGTGGTATGTATTGTTCGTCTGATGCAAGCTTTTCCTCTGTTCATTTGTTCAGCTTATTGGACACCGAATCCTGTTTCACCATACATTAAATGCATACCTGTAAGCTTCCCTAATGTGTACTGCCGTACATCTACATCTACATACATACTCCGCAATCCACCATACGGTGCTTGGCGGATGGTACCTCGTACCACAACTAGCATCTTCTCTCCCTGTTCCACTGCCAAACAGAACGAAGGAAAAATGACTTCCTATATGTCTCTGTACGAACCCTAATCTCTCTTATCTTATCTTTGTGGTCTTTACGTGAAATATAAGTTGGCGGCAGTAAAATTGTACTGCAGTCAGCCTCAAACGCTGGTTCTCTAAATTTCCTCAGTAGCGATTCACGAAAAGAACGCCTCCTTTCCTCCAGAGACTCCCACCCGAGTTCCTGAAGCATTTCCGTAGCACTCGCTTGATGATCAAACCCACCAGTAACAAATCTAGCAGCCCGCCTCTGAATTGCTTCTATGTCCTCCCTCAATCCGACCTGATAGGGATCCCAAACGCTCGACCAGAACTCATGAATAGGTCGTATTAGTGTTTTATAAGCGGTCTCCTTCACATCTACAGATGAACCACATCCTCCCAAAATTCTACCAATGAACCGAAGACGACTATCCGCTTTCTCCCACAACTGCCATTACATTCTTGTCCCACTTCATATCGCTCTGCAATGTTACGCCCAAATATTTAATCGACGTGAATGTGTCAAGCGCTACGCTACTAATGGAGTATTCAAACATTGCCGGATTCTTTTTCCTATTTATCTGCATTAATTTACATTTATCTATATTTAGAGTTAGCTGCCATTCTTTACACCAATCACAAATCCTGTCCAAGTCATCCTGTATCCTCCTACAGTCACTCAACGACGACACCTTCCCGTACACCACAGCATCATCAGCAAACAGCCGCACATTGCTATCCACCCTATCCAAAAGACCATTTATGTAGATAGAAAACAACAGCGGACCTACCACACTTCCCTTGGGCACTCCAGATGATACCCTCACCTCCGATGACACTCACCATTGAGGACATCGTACTGGGTTCTATAAGCAATTCTGAACGAACAAAAATTAGGAAATTACAATGGGGATACAAAAAGATGATTGTAGTGTAGCGACGCGGGCCTTTGTAAGTGCTTAGTGCGTAATCGTGCTTCTCGTCGTAATCATCCAGCACAGCATTTCGCCACCACACTCATCTCGGTACTGTGGCACGAACACATACTCAGTGATAAATAGTATTACCGAAATCTGATACTGTATGGCAGCAAGTGAAGTACTTGACACTTGGGGCGTCTGCTTACCGACAATCCCATCCTGGCGCGTATAAATACTGGCCTCCAGCCAGAAAATGGCATCACACCAGCGACTGCTCTACAGTAGTCATTGCCAGTGAGGTCATTATCACTCACTGACCATCCTCTGGAGTAGGTATCTCCATTCGCCATCCTATGGGCCCACCTACTTGGAGACCCAGCCACAGCTGAGGGTGGAACTGAGAGTCTCCCGGTCATTCATTGGTCCACTGGACATGTACAGACATCGGACGCTGCCAGCCACACGTCTAGGCCAGGGTTCGTACCAAGATTTCTATGCTTCCTTCACTCGTTAGGCACGCTTCCGCCTAGCCAATAGCGTAGCAGGGCCATATGAAAATTGTTCACCTCCTCTGTCTCAATGAAACTCGTATCAGGTACTGGCAAGTGCGAGTTACGTGCTGTTTCTCTCTGTGTATATGAATGAACTCGGAGGTCGGTAACTGAATTCTATATCAAGTAGACAATCGAGGTTCCATATATCATTGGCTTTTAGTACTTTCCCTGGCTCAATAATAGTACGGAACAAGCAGACTACATAATGGTATCTTGCCCATATCTACCATATGTGCAAAGCTTGTTGATCAGAACTATTCACGAAATATCACATTAACTGATGCATGGTGGAAAAGGCAGGAAACGTTCTGTTTTTCAAGGAAATCTCTATGGGGAAACCTATCGATTCTGATACTACACAATCCGGAACACAAAAGAATCTCTCTGCTTCCCTGACAGTAGTTTTAACCAAACACACTCTCAGATTCAGATTTTGCAGAGATTACCTCAGGAAATGGAGAGGATATGGAGAGACCGCTGGTTGACACACGAAATAAATGTATTCACACGTTGATTATTCTCTTAGCAAGCAAGCAGACACAGAATACAGTGCAATAAATACAGTGACAATTAAGCAATATCACACCTCAGAAATGAAAGTTGGCTTACACAGCCACCTGTCACAGACCGCCGCACCAGTATCTGACGCAGCCTGCAATGCCGTCGAGGACCGTTTGCCACAAAAGGTCGCTCCAGTCCTAGGCCTTGATGGGCGTAGCATATGCAGGCGTCTTCGCAACTACGCCCCGGGCACCAAGGACTATGTGTTTGACGCTCCCCCTCCTCCCTCCCTCTCCCGTCCCCTAAGCTGGCACAAGTCTACTGTAGTAAATTTGTTGTAAATATGTAAATGAAACAATTGTCTCCAAGCTGAACCTAAGTGTAACTACCCCGCCTACCCACTAGAGAAGCCGAGCCCATACAGTGTATTCATTCTCAGGGTAGAATCACGAACGTTGATATAGCAGGCAGAAGTTTGTTGTGAAACGTAATCCGTCCTCAAAGTTGTGTCTCATGCCTCACACGTATTGCTCATTCAGGTCCCAGTACTGCCTGAAACGTTCATTGCTGGTCGTTGGTTCAAATCAAATGGCTCTGAGCACTATGGGACTTAACTTCTGAGGTCATCAGTCCCCTAGAACTTAGAACTACGTAAACATAACTAACCTAAGGACTTCACACACATCCATGCCCGAGGCAGGATTCGAACCTGTGACCGTAGCAGTCGCGTGATTCCAAACTGTAGCGCCTAGAACCGCTCGGCCACTGCGGCCGGCGCTGGTCGTTAGTACTCCACCTCAAGATTCTTAGTCCAGTGTACCTTCCGTTTAACTGGAAGTTTTGGACATTCTGCAGAAGGGAGCGAAAAGTGTCTGCATTCGCGTCCCAGTCTCTCTTATTTTATATTCAAAATCGGTTTACAAAATGTAGACACTGGTGCAGCCTATCCCCTGTACCTGTTATCTAAGCATATCCAACAGGATTTCACGATTTCAACGTCAGGTCTATTACAGCTTATCCTGTTTAAACTGCACGAGCATCTCTGCTACATTTTCGTATGAGCTATATACATTCTAGTAGCGCATCTTTGATATCCTACTTCTTGTGTTGCCAGGCCTACTCAACAACGACCCCAAATAAGAGAGCAGTACATTATAATACGTTTCTCTAGAGCAGTGATTGACAAAGCTGTGTCTACTGACCCCCAAAGGTCGAATCCAAAGTACAAGGGGTCCTTGTCAGTGGCAAAAAGTTGCGGGTGCATTAGACGCAAACGAGAATCCATGAGAGTGGATCCGGTTTAGGCAGTCCGCAAGCAAAATTTCGAATTCTTCCCACAGGGCTGAAACTTGCTATTGACTACTTCACTGCTCTTCCCACAGCGTCCCTTGCTCGCAACATTCAGCGACACTACTAATTATTCTTCTAGCTCCACTCCGTAAAGTACTGTCGTCCCTCTCCAAGGAGCTCAAAAAGTATGAGGCGCTGCCCATGACTAGCCACGAACGACATTGACACTCATCAAGAGATGTATTAATTGACGACACAACACAATACGGCACAGCAATCACTTTGCAGTAGCTACATAGGCATGGTTTTCCTCTTTTTGAGACTGTCTGAGAGTTTTTGAGTACTGATGATGATTATGTTGAGGTCCCATACTCCGAGGAGCGTAGGGGACGATGCGGAAGAACCGCACCGCCGTACTAGGCAATGTCCTAGCGGAGATGTTTTGCCATTACCTTCCTCCGGCCGTAATGGGGACGAATGATGATGACGCAGACGATACAACACCCTGTCATCTCGAGGCAGGAAAAATCCCTGACCCCGCCTGGAATCGAACCCGGGACCCGTGCGCGGGAAGCGAGAACACTATCGCAAGAGCACGAGCTGCGGTTTTGGGTGCTAAATATCCAATTTTAAAAGAAAATTTAGGCAAGTGGAAACCAGATATCGCTTATTTAACACATTTCTTTACTAATTTAATAAGATTAACTTGCAGTTTTAAGGTGAAAGTCTAAATCGGATGAAAACTAAGTCCATCAGTTCAGGTTTCCTTGCAGGAAGAATTGGACGCCATGAAGTTTCCGAGTTCGTCATAAACCGCCAGGAAAACGGCGTCAAAACATACAATCAACCTTTAAATGGCCTTCACTCAGGCTCTTAAACTAGATTCCAGAATGTTTTAACTAAGGTAATATCACAGTTGATAGAAAATCCATACAGTGATGTCTAAGAAACTAGTGTCATATACGAGAAGAACTGATCGGAATAAGCACTAATGAAGAACTGAAGGTATAGTTTAGTGAGGGATTTCACCAATTCTGGCTTCAATGATTTTTTCCTTTCCTTTATTGTGAACTATTTGATAGTTTTTCCCTTCTTCATACCTCGTGGAAAGAGTTTTCAGTGTGGTTGCCAATCTTCTTACAGAAAAAAGGGAGGATGAAATTTAAGATTAAACATAACTAAATTGAAGACAAATACTGCGAATTTCCTTCTAATCCATCAAGCTTATCCATTCCATTAAAAGCGTTTATGTATTAATTTTACTACATTTTTAAAGTAAAGAGGCAACGGCCTTGCCGCAGTTTGTACACCGGTTCCCGTCAGATCACCGAAGTTAAACGCTGTCGGGCGTGGCCGACACTTGGATGGATGACCATCCAGGCCGCCATGTGCTGTTGCCATTTTTCGGGGTGCACTCATCCTCGTGATGCCAACTGAGGATGCCATCTGAGGATGACACGGCGGTCGGATGGTCCCGATGGGCCACTTGTGGCCTGAAGACGGAGTGTTTTTTTTTAAGTAAAAACGTACAAAACGCAACTTTTTTTTAATTTTTCTGTCTACACTTCCACAGTAAAATCTGTCAGTCTACTCGACAAAAATATTTGCAGACCTACGCTTCAGAGCTTTTATACGGTCCCATTCATCACTCGAGCTTATTCTTCGTATAGGTAATTTATTTTCTTAGAAAATAGAGAATATTAAATTTCATCAGCAAGAGACAATAGGCTGCAGCTGATGAAATGTGCTACCTAAACGTGGCATCAAACCACTTGGGCAGTCTGATATGGCAGTGAGCTTTCTTGGGCATTTCCATGTACAATTAAAACAAGATATTATACCTCTTCTGTTTCTTAACTTCTGTAATGAGTTTTCAGAAGGGTTGGATCAATCTTTACTTCGTTAATAGTTAATGACACTTCATTATAATTTTGGTGCTGTTAATAGAGACATATTTTAGCTCTATATTTTACTCTCAATTTCGTATTGTATTCCTCAGTTTGAAAATATCTGTGAATGTTAATGAGAATGGAAGAGAGTGAATTACATTTCGGGGACGAAAAATTCTCTTTTATGTGTTACGTTACACCTTCGACCACGTTGGCCTTAGAAAATCACGTCCTTATATACATACAATAATAATCATCAGCGCAAAATAAGTTCTCCTTTTGCTTACATGTACTTACTAGCAATTTCACCTTATGTACTGTCTGGCATGATAATCTGCTTGTTTCTTGCAGCTGTTACTGCGTCGACAAGTACTCCCGCAGGAGGATATTCGGCGAGAAGATCTTCACTTCAACTCTTCGAATGATGGCCATGTCCTGTGGTAAGCACCTTATAGTGTTCTAAATATTTTTGCTCCGTACTCCCTGTGGGAAAATCAGGCTTTCATTGCTGACGTAGATTTAACCATTTTTCACCAAAAGACGGAACGTAACCTGCAAATTCGCGCACGTACATTTCCAGCTGGGCCTATGTGCTAGTATTCTTGCAGACTCTTCAGTTATGGGAGATGTGAACTAGAAAGTGGCTCAGAGCTTATGCAGATTGCAGGCCCATCGTCCATTACGGAACTTTGCAGGCACGTTGTTTATACATTAAGTAGGTCTCTGTAGCAGTCGCCACCTCAGGAGATAGGAAAAGTAAGGAAGGCAGCTTCCGCTATCGCCTTGTTGACAGCGAAATTCTGATGTAACGGTCCTCTTACAGGGTGTTTCAAAAATGACCGGTATATTTGAAACGGCAATACAAACTAAACGAGCAGCGATAGAAATACACCGTTTGTTGCAATATGCTTGGGATAACAGTACATTTTCAGGCAGACAAACTTTCGAAATTACAGTAGTTACAATTGTCAACAACAGATGGCGCTGCGGTCTGGGAAACTCTATAGTACGATATTTTTCACATATCCACCATGTGTAGCAATAATATGGCGTAGTCTCTGAATGAAATTACCCGAAAACTTTGACAACGTATCTGGCGGAATGGCTTCACATTCAGATGAGATGTACTGCTTCAGCTGTTCAATTGTTTCTGGATTCTGGCGGTACACCTGGTCTTTCAAGTGTCCCCACAGAAAGAAGTCACAGGGGTTCATGTCTGGCGAATAGGGAGGCCAATCCACGCCGCCTCCTGTATGTTTCGGATAGCCCAAAGCAATCACACGATCATCGAAATATTCATTCAGGAAATTAAAGACGTCGGCCGTGCGATGTGGCCGGGCACCATCTTGCATATACCACGAGGTGTTCACAGTGTCGTCTAAGGCAGTTTGTACCGCCACAAATTCACGAAGAATGTCCAGTTAGCGTGATGCAGTAATCCTTTCGGATCTGAAAAATGGGCCAGTGATTCCTTTGGAAGAAATGGCGGCCCAGACCAGTACTTTTTGAGGATGCAGGGACGATGGGACTGCAACATGGGGCTTTTCGGTTCCCCATATGCGCCAGTTCTGTTTATTGACGAAGCCGTCCAGGTAAAAATAAGCTTCGTCAGTAAACCAAGTGCTGCCCACATGCATATCGCCGTCATCAATCCTGTGCACTATATCGTGCAGCAATGGTAGCCGGCGCTGAGGGGTTGCCGCGTTTGAATTTTGTATGGATAGAGGTGCAAACTCTGGCGCATGAGACGATACGTGGACGTTGGCGTCATTTGGACCGCAGCTGCAACACGGCGAACGGAAACGTGAGGCCGTTGTTGGATCACCTGCTGCACTAGCTGCGCGTTGCCCTCTGTGGTTGCCGTACGTGGTCGCCCTACCTTTCCAGCACATTCATCCGTCACGTTCCCAGTCCGTTGAAATTTTTCAAACAGATCCTTTATTGTATCGCTTTTCGGTCCTTTGGTTACATTAAACCTCCGTTGAAAACTTCGTCTTGTTGCAACAACACTGTGTTCTAGGCAGTGGAATTCCAACACCAGAAAAATCCTCTGTTGTAAGGAATAAACCATGTTGTCCACAGCACACTTGCACGTTGTGAACAGCACACGCTTACAGCAGAAAGACGACGTACAGAATGGCGCACCCACAGACTGCGTTGTCTTCTATATCTTTCACATCACTTGCAGCGCCATCTGTTGTTGAAAATTGTAACTACTGTAATTTCGAAAGTTTGTCCGCCTGAAAATGTACTGTTGTTCTAAGCATATTGCAACAAACGGTGTATTTCTATCGCTGCTCGTTTAGTTTTTATTGCCGTTTCAAATGTACCGGTCATTTTTGTAACACCCTGCACTTTCTATTCTTTTTTATTCCTTTTTTTTTACGTAGCGTAAGTTGGGCTTATTATCGGAAACTTGTATTCTGTTAGAACTGATTACTTACTTTCATTTAATTTAGTGGACTCATTTTATTTACACAGTCGCCTGATAAGATTTTTATACCGAGCTTACATTAGCTAAGAAAGATATCCTAGTTACCTATCCCTACTTCATCACAATATCTAATCTATATCCGGATCCCGCTCCAGCTACTGCCGGGTCTAGGTGCTGACGAGTCCTCTCCATTTGGCTCGGTTCTCCCACCACTTTCCTTCCTCCACTTGCTGCCAGGTCACACCTCTCCTTTCCACAGATATTCTCGCTCTCGTTTTCCACCGTTATCTTGGGCGCCCTCCAGGTCTTTTTCCATCCATCTTTAGTTCTTCCATAATTTTGGGGAGTCTCTGCCTACATATCCTCTTAACATTCCCGTACCATCTTAATCTCTTTTTCTCAATTTCTTCTCTCATACTTTCTTGTTTAAGATCCATTCTAATATCTACATTCCTTACTCTGTCCATTCTTGTTTTTCCCTCAGCTGCTTTGAGAAATTTCATTTCCCCTGCTTGCAGTTTGCTCCAGTCCCTTTCTGTCATTGTCGATGTTTCTTCCCCACAGGTGACAATAGGGAAGTAATAACTCTTATACATAAGGTGTTTTGCTATTTCTAAAACTTCCTTATTCCAAATCAGGTGTCTTACTGTTTGGTAGAAATTACCTCCCTTCTGTAACCTCCTATTAATTTCGTTGGTTATTCTTCCATCACTAGATATTTCACTCCCTAAATAAGTGAAACTTTCTGACACTTTGAGGGGTTCTCCGTTCAAGGTAATATTTCCATTGATCCCTTTCTCTCTTCCAAATATCATTAGTTTACTCTTATCTTTATTTAATTTTAATCCATACGTTTTCATTATTTTCTTAAACGCATCAAGTTGTAACTGTACATCTATCTCTTTATCTCCCCATATTACCATATCATCTGCAAAAATCATCTTTTTGTTTTTTCCTTTTACTACAACTTTAACTGCCCTATTCATTCCCTCCATCACAACACTAAAAAGTGCAGGAGATAGAATACTTCCTTGTTTAAGTCCTTGTTTTATTTCGAAGTATTCAGAGTTCCCCAATGGTGTTCTAATTCTACAATTGTGTCCCCTGTACATTGTCTTTATCACATTAATGTATTCATCTTCTATATCTATCTTCTTCATTCCTTCCCAGATTCTTTCCTTGTTAACTGAGTCCTATGCCTTTTCTATGCCTATAAAAACCATTATCACCCTTTTGTTAAACTCCCAACTTTTTCCCATCAGTTAGGTAGCATCACAGTATCTAATACGCTAACTAATTAAAAAGTTACTCTGCGTTTAAAACGCGACTTATTCACATCTCGTAAGTCAATAGTAAGCCAATCAAATTCTGAATCACATTGACAGACTGAACAGTGGCCGTCGAATTTTGATACCATGTCCTACCTGCTTAGCATCCCTTCAGAACATACGGTACAATTTTTGTGGCACTGAAGTACACACTGGCTAAGCTAGAAACAATTACTTACAATTGGAGAATCCATCTGAATGTTTTATGTTTTGCAAGATGTTATAGAAAATCTCTATTGAAAATTTAAAGGTATTTCGAATCTGAATGTTGTCTTTTTTTGTTAAACATTGAGAAATACTCCATTTACTACCAGTACAGAATTCAAAACCTTGTTCATATGTATTAGAAGTCACTTCTTATACTTCATTGAATTTAAATAAGATGTTACAACAACGCATCGAAGCAGGTCCTTAACGTCATGCTCAATCAATAAGAACAATAGAAGGAAAGCAATGCGCACTAAACTTCGTAGCTGTGAAGCAGCACTGCTAATTTTGCGCCTCTCAATGCTAATAAAACAAATGATAAATAAAATTTATTGGTTCAAAAAATGGCTCTGAGCACTATGCGACTTAACTTCTGAGATCATCAGTCGCCTAGAACATAGAACTAATGAAACCTAACTAACCTAAGAACATCACACACATCCATGCCCGAGGCAGGATTCGAACCTGCGACCGTAGCGGTCACGCGGTTCCAGACTGAAGCGCCTAAAATTTATTCATACGCAATAGGATACATATTATAAATTCGATAACAGAGGAGTTTGCAGTCAATTGAACAAGTGGATCTTTTTACGTGAAATATTATCAAATTCAGGGGAAAACACTAATCGCCATTCTGTTACAAAAATAAATTGAAACAAAAAACAGCTCTTGCCATTCGTGATCGGCGATGGTGAAATTTACTTTCAGTTTGTTGGTTCTCAGACACGTTCCCTCATATTGTAAAACCCTTGTAAGGAAAATTAGGGTAAAACTGGGTACCTTAACTTTTAATGCATATAGATTATTTTCAGTGATCAATTAGTTTGCAAATTAAGGTTATTCAGATTGCTTATACATTCAACAACATGATAACAGTCCAGCTTTAGCTTAAAATAAGTCAACGCAGCACAAAAATAATTAACCTAATTAAATGCAAAAAAGTGGCTTTGCCCTACCCATGGCGCAAAATGGAGTACCCATTTAAACGAGTGGAAGAAACTTGCATTCAAGAAAAAAAAGATTAATTCTACTGCAAAAAATATTTAAAAACGTATAGGAAATCCTTAAATGTACTACCAAGGAATACAATATATCTTTTTTCAGAACTAAAACTGGTTTTTAACAAAGAACTTCAAAAATTCAAAACTTTTCACTAATATAGGCCATGATTTCAGTAACTAGTCGCAAAAAAACTGAAAACACACCTTATTAAGAACAGAAATCACAAACGAAGTGGTTACTTGCTTCCACAGTACTGGAACATTGCCCATGAGCCCAGCCACGGAAAAACAGATACTGGACCCATCCTTCTAATGATAACAAGTCTGAATATAGCACTTTATAAATCATACGTGCTACGTCTGGCTCTTCTTCGCTTAACTAAGTCGATAAAACTTGCTTTTCAATGTTATTTTAGCTGGTTTGGTTTTTCGAAACGTCGTTTGCTGCATCTTCACCTCCGTTACAGGGTGACCCTTTTGTTTCTTCCCCATAAAAAAGTTTCGTTTTTGGGTTTTGCTTTTCATCTTTAGCATTCTTGCCCTTTTCTTCAAATTCCAAATCACCTTTTTATGAAAGATTCCAGTATTATTGCTTTCCCTTTTCTCCTATCCCTGATCTTCTTTGCACTTTCTTCCAAGTCAGTCTTTGGAGGTGGCATTAGAAGCTTTTTCCAACTCAATTTTTGCCCACCCGGTTTATCCGATTTAGCCCCCCTCTTCAAGGTTGAACAAAAAATGGCGTTGGAAAATTAGCATTTACATTATGCGCATTATACCATCATTAAGATTCACTGCCTCCCTTCTCCTCCCCAAGTCCTTCTGCGTTTCCTTCCTCTGCCCTTCCCCATTCCCTCTCGCGTCTGCCCTGCTCCCCCCTTATGAGTCCTCTCCCTTCGTTGGTTCGCCCCTGCCTTTCGTTTTTCCTCTCTTCCTCCTTCCTCCCCCCCCCCCTCATCTGTCTAGGTCACCCCCCCCCCCCAATCTGCCCTTGCCTGTGGTGCGTCATCTTCGTGCCGACTTTTTAGTGCAGTGTTTCCAGTGATTGTTAAATGTTGTGCGTCTTTGCCGCAGTGTTGCGAACGGACATCATACTGGCGCAAGGTGTCATTTTTATATCTCTTGCGAACAGAAACCAGAATGTCGTCGTGTTTTTTAATTGTCTGACTACTATTTTCCCTGTCTGCTTCCTGTGTATTTTATAATCATCGGCCACCATTTGTTTTATGTTTTAACTTTCCACAATTTTCCGTCGTTTTAAAATTTACATCACCGATTTATCAGCTGCTTCTATTGTTTCTTATCTTACGTTTTAAAAATTCTGTAGGCTGAGGAGCAGCGTACTAAGCTGCTGCCAACCCGCCCCCTTCGAGTGTAATCGAAATCCAATAAAGGGAAAAAAAAGACGCAGTTGTTAGATCGGTTATTGCTGCTACAATGGCAGGTTACCAAGATCTAAGTGAGTTTGAACGCGGTGTTATAGTCGGCACACGAGCGATGCGACACAGCATCTCCGAGGCACCAGTGAAATGGCAATTTTCCCGTACGACTTTTTCACGAGTTTATATGAATATCAGGAATCTGGTAAAACATCAAATACCCGACGTCCATGCGACAGGAAAAAGTTCCTGCAAGAATGGGACTAACGACGAGTGAAGAGAATCTTTCAAAATAACAGAAGAGCAATCCTTCCGTAAATTGCTGCAGAATTCAGTGCTGGGCCACCAAGTGTCAATGTGCGAACCATTCAACGAAACATCGTCGATATGGGCTCTCGAAGCCGAACACGCATTCGTGAACAGTTGATGACTGCACGACACAAAGCTTAATGCCTCGCCAGGGCCCATCAACACCGACGTTGGACTGGTGATAACTGAAAACATGTTGCTTGGTCGGACGAATCTCGTTTCAAATTGTGTCGAACAGATGGACGTGTACAGGTATGGAGACAACCTCACGAATCCATGGACCCTGCATGTCAGCAGGGGACTATTCAAGCGAGGGGAGGCTCTTTAATGGTGTGGGGCGTGTGTAGTTGGAACAGGGTGCGATTTGTGCTTTTACCAGTGGGGGGGATGTCTTAGTGGGTTAGCAGAATTATATATATAACTAGCTTGGACCTTGGCGTTACGCATGGTTAAACAGCTATTTATAAATAGATGTTAATGTCGAAACTCACTATTGACGCGTATGCACTATCAGAAAAGCCATCCCTTGTTATATGTTTAAAATTACATTATAGGTAAAGCTTATTTACAAAATCATCTACATATAGGTACAGATATACGAGGGGAATTCAAAAAGTAGAGGCACATTTGTGAAAAGTTGTACTTATTCTGATGATAGAAAACTGAAACATACTAATAGTATTAATAATAAGTCTTATTAAAATCTTTCAGTGTTCGGCTTCACAAATTTAAATTATATGTAAAGTTTTACTTCAGTGCGTGCGAAATAAACATCCGGGATTGGCATGCATAAACTAAAACCAGAGGAGGGGATAGTCTGATGCAGAGAGGGAAATCCATCCCATCCCCCCCCCCCCTTCAAATCGCACACTGAGTTGGAATGATATGGGACGATACGTCTCGATACGACTCTGACAGGCAACACGTACATAAGCATCCTGTCTGATCGCCTGCATCCATTCATATCCATTGTTTATTCCGACGGACATGGGCAATTCCAGCAGGAAAATGCGACACCCCACACGCCCAGAGTTGCTACAGAGTGGTCCAGGAACACTCTTCTGAGTTTAAACACTTCCGCTGCCCACCAAACTTCCCAAACATGAACACTATTGAGCATATTTTGGATGTCTCGCAACGTACTAACCTGTATTTAACCATTAGTCATTCCGTTTAGGCAAAACGGCCACAGAAGGACATTTGTACCAAACTGATCGCATTTTAATCATATTACTAATATTATGCATTACATTGATAATGTTCATAATTTTCTTGTAAATGTATAACAGAGTGACAATTTTATTCATATTACTTGTAGCTGAAATAGCACTGTCACACGCCTGAAAAGTTCATTCGGACAGTCGTTTACAAATAACACGACTTTTTATTATGACTCTAAAAAATAGCTCATAGGTAGCAAAAATTAGTCACTAGATGTTAATTGGACTTCTTTATTTTCATAACGCGTTACGGACGTGGCCCATCATCAGATGACCTCTTAAATTAATAACACATTTTTGCATTACAAATGTGAATACGTGCACAAACATATTTGTACAGCCACAATGATCTGAACCGAAATAAATAAAAATTCTACAAAAATGCGTATTACAATACGAATACAGTGCTATGACAGAGAAGTCTTTTAGCTTATAAGACATGAAGTTCGTACATTCACGTAATGACAGAAATTCTGACATGACATATGGACAACTAGCAGACGAATGAATGTAGCGGCTCTCAACACCGCGTACGTAACCTCGCTTATACTATACTGCGGGTGTGGTGGCGCTGCATCCCGCCAGAATTTTACTGTTTTATAAGATTTATTTTCCGTGGTAACAGATATTCATTCAAAGCTGAAGGTGACATGTATTCCATGCCAACATGTAGGCAAAGTAGAACATATTTAAGACAGATGGTAAAAAAATAAAAGTTAAAAGATTAAACCTATACATAAAATCTTAGTTAGATGGTAATTCGTTTTATTTGAGAATATGTGTACGTCACTAGTAAAACAGAAGAGAGCACATTTGTACTAGTGAAAATTGTAAAAGAGAAATGAAGGTGGCACGTCATCGAAATACTGAAAAACGGTTGTCTATTGTTTGTTACTTGTTCATTAATTACGTTCTCTGGATTAGTACAACAATAAGCATAAATTTCAAGGTGTTCTAAAATGTCCTAATCCCTGTCTTTGGGTTCCAAATATAAAATGTTTAAACTATTGCCAATATGACTTAATTGGTGGCACCTTTCCCTCAAATGGCAACACAGACCACTGCTATTACTTGCACTAATGTGCTCCCTGAATCTTGTTTTAAAATAATTCTCGGTTTAGCCTATGTATGCATGAAATATACACCACTTAGAAATTTGTATAAATATATGTTTCCATTATAAAGTCTTTACGAAAAAGTGAGTTTACTATCCTGTATTGTAGGGCTGCAGCGCCACCACCCACACGCCATCTGGTGTAAGCGAGTTTGCTTACGCGGTGTTCAGAGTCCCCTATATTCATCCGAACGCTAGCTGTATGTATGTCATATCAGTATTTCTGTCCTTGCGTGAATGTGGTAGCTTCATGTCTTACAAGTCGAAAGACTTCTATGTTACATCATTGTAGCCATATTGCATTGTGGTACGTATTACTTTCAAAGAAATTTTAAATTTTGGTACAAACCATTGTGCTTGCATAAATACGTTTCTGCATGTGTTCACATTTGTAACGTAAAAATGTTATTTATTTGACAGGTCATCTGATGATGCGTTACGCCTGAAACGCATTATGAAAATAAAGGAGTTCCATTAACATCTAGCGACCACTTTTTGCGATCTATCAACTTTTTTTAAAATCGTAATATAAATCATTAAAAATGGCCACAAGTATCGAGATGTACCTATTCCAGTCTAGAAGCTGGAGTTCTGGTCTATAACTCGATACTCTAAGGCAAAGAAACGACGCACCGGGAAGTAATTATCCGAATGGAACGGAAAGCGGCAAATGTGGTGTACATGTACAGACAAACAACTGATTACAATTTCAGGAAAATTAGATGATTCATTCAAGAGAAAGAGCTTCACAAACTAAGCGTCAATAACCCAGTGGTCCACCTCTGGCCCTTGTGCAAGCAGTTATTCGCCTTGGAACTGATTGATAGAGTTACTGGGAGTCCTCCTGATAGATATCGTGCCAAATTCTGTCCAATCGGCGAGTTCCACCGTCATAATCTCGAATTGGTTGTACAGCCCCGCCCATAATGTTCCAAACGTTGTCAATTGAGGAAAGATCTAGCGACCTTGCTAACTAAGACACAGTTTGACAAGCACAATGACAATCAGTAGAACGTCTCGCCCTGTATGGGCAGCCAATATCTTGCTGGAATGTAAGTCCATGAGGGGTAACTAAACGGGGTGTAGAATACTGTCAACGTTTCGTTGTGCCAGAAGGGTGCCGCAGATTACAACAAAAGTTGTCGTGCTATGAAATGAAGTGGCCCATCACTCCTGATTGTCGGGTCGTATGGCGGGCGACAGTTAGGCTGATATCACTCTGCTATCTGGGGAGTCTCCAGACGCAGGTCATTGGGGCTCATTTCGAAGCGGGACTCATCACTGAAGACACTCCAGCCAGTGAGACTGCAGGCAGAATGTACTTGATATCACAGGTAACGGACTTGTTGGTGTATAGAGGTCAATAGTGGTAGGTGCAAGGAGCACTATGAATTCAGCCCCCTTTCTGTGAGCTACCTATTAATGGCCCCTGTCACTGAAGCAGTCCGCAGTTCATGGTCTTGCGGGGGCGTTCTCGCTTCCCATGCACGGGGTCCCAGGTTTGATTCCCGCATCATCCCCTACGCTCGTCGGAGTATGGGACCTCATCATCATCACTGAAGCATCAGTTGCACCTCAGAATGATGATAAAGATGAAAACGGGGCTCTGAGTGCCTCTATGACGACTTCTCGTTCCTCTCGTTGTACGTCTCTCTAGGTCGATCGCTTCCTTCTTGACATTGTGTTCGGCCATCGTTCATCCATTCCTGCCAACATCGTCGAGTAGTGGCATCGTTCCCATTCAGATGTCGAGCGATTCGTCGATTACTCCAACTGGCTTCTTTCAGCCTTACTACAAGTCCTCGTTCAAATGTTCACATCTGCATACATTGTTCATGCGTCTGTTATTGTCCAGCAGAGTGCATAGAATGAAGTTCGCAGAGACTTTATGCCCTGGTATCGAAATGCGCGGCAAATTTCGCATTTTCCGTCGATGCCTGTATGAACATCAATCTGTGACCAGTTTGCATAGCTCCTTCGTAGTGCGTCGATCTTCTTTTTTCTCTTCTTTTTTTTTAGTTTAATATTTGACAGTCCTATCTGGAATACATATATACTACACTACTGACCATTAAAATTGCTACAACACGAAGATGACGTGCTACAGACGCGAAAGGCTGGCTTGTGTGGCCGTGCGGCTCTAGGCGCTTCAGTCTGGAACCGCGTGACCGCTACAGTCGCAGGTTCTAATCTTGTCTCGGGTATGGATGTGTGTAATGTCCTTAGGTTAGTTAGGATTAAGTAGTTCTAAGTTCTAGGGGACTGATGACCACAGATGTTAAGTCCCATAGTGCTCAGAGCCATTTGAACCATACAGACGTGAAATTTAGCCGATAGGAAGATGATGCTGTGATATGCAAATGATTAGCTTTTCAGAACATTCACACAAGGTTGGCGCCGGTGGCGACACCTACAACGTGATGACATGAGGAAAGTTTCCAACCGATTTCTCATACACTAAAGGCAGTTGACCGGCGTTGCCTGGTGAAACGTTGTTGTGATGCCTCGTGTAAGGAGGAGAAATGCGTACCATCACGTTCCCGACATTTGTAAAGGTCGGATTGTAGCCTATCGCGATTGCGGTTTATCGTATCGCGACATTGCTGCTCGCGTTGGTCGAGATCCAATGACTGTTAGCAGAATATGGAATCAGTAGGTTCAGGAGGGTAATACGGAACGCCGTGCTGGATCCCAAAGGTATCACTAGCAGCCGAGATGGCAGGCATCTTATCCACATGGCTGTAACGGATCGTGCAGCCACGTCTCGATCCCTGAATCAACAGATGGGGACGTTTGCAAGACAACAATCATCTGCAGGGACAGTTCGACGACGTTTGCAGCAGCATGGACTATCAGCTCGGAGACCACGGCTGCGGTTACCCTTGACGCTGCATCACAGACAGGAGGGCCTGCGATGGTGTACTCAACGACGAACCTGGGTGCACGAATGGCAAAACCTCATTTTTTTTATGAATCCAGGTTCTGTTTACAGCATCATGATGGTCGCATCCGTGTTTGGCGACATCGCGGTGAACGCACATTGGAAGCGTGTATTCGTCATCGCCATACTGGCCTATCACCCGGCGTGATGATATGAAGTGCGATTTTTACACGTCTCGGTCACCTCTTCTTCGCATTGACAGTACTTTGAACAGTGGACATTAAATTTCAGATGTGTTACGACCCGTGGCTCTACCCTTCATTCGATCCCTGCGAAAGCCTACATTTCAGCAGGATAATGCACAACCGAATGTTGCAGGTTCCGGACCGGCCATTCTGGATACAGAAAATGTTCGACTACTGCCTTGGCCAGCACATTCTCCAGATCTCTCACCAATTAAAAATGTCTGGTCAATGGTGGTCGAGCAACTGGCTCGTCACAATACGCCAGTCACTACTCTTGATGAACTGTGGTATCGTGTTGAAGCTGCATGGGCTCTGTTTGACTCAATGCCCAGGCGTATCAGGGCCGTTATTACGGCCAGAGGTGGTTGTTCTGGGCACCGATTTCTCAGGATCTATGCACCCAAAATGCGTGAAAATATAATCACATGTCAGTTCTTAATATATTTGTCCAATGTATACAGGTTTATCATCTGCATTTCTTCTTGGTGTAGCAATTTTAATGGCCAGTAGAGTATTTTTCCCAGACCTTGCGTTGCAAGCGAGTTGTCTTCGCTCTCTCGCTCCACGCTTCTGCATGCTGCTGTTTCAGGGTGTTCGCGGATGGCATGGACAGCGGAGCAGCTGCTAAGCAGCGAACAGCTGCAGCGCGCGGGTTCTGCTCGGTGCCGGGAAGACGGCTCATACGACCCGCTGCAGTGCGTAGCGGGCACCTGCTACTGTGTCAACACGACCACCGGTCAGCCCTTACCGGATAGCGCCACCGTCAACGTCAACAACCTCGTCGCCGATTCGCTGCCCTGCTGTGAGTGCTCCGACTTGTTTATACTGTACACACGTTCTGAGTCCGTACCATTTGATTTATATCGTTCCACCAGCCACCTCACTGAAAGTGCACATATGACGCGTGGACACCAAACAAGTCACATTTAAGAAAACCTTGTAGGATGTAGCAGCTACTCTACATTCCATAGCATGAATACGCGACTGCTACACAGCGTGATCCAGTTGCCCCCTACGACGGCGTTTCATGCAACCCGCAATGTTATATAGGGTGCAGCGCAAGACCTTCCTTATTAAAAAAAAAAAAATCATAAATCAAAAAGTATTACAGACATTAATTTAACTCTTTTTTCCATACAAAGAGTAACATCTAAAGTTTTGTTCCTTTGTTATTTTGAAAATGATATCTTGAAGATGGCCTCCGTTCTGCTCAATGCATTTGCTGAGTCTAAATCAGAAGTTTCGGTCTACTTTCTCCAACATGTCTCTGTCGATGTTTGCAATAGCAACGCCGATATTGTTCCGTTGCTCAGCCAGGATGTGCTGACGATTGGTGTACACAACGAATCTGAGAAAGCCCGTAAAAAAAAGACGCATGGTGCAAAATCTGGCGAGCGTGCTGGCCACTGGAGATCACCCCTTACAGAGACGACCGGGGAAGTATTCGCGCAGCATGGCCATCGATGTTCGTGCCGTGTGAGCTGTGGCGCCGTCTTGTTGGGACCAGACATCACCCACATCCATTTCTTCAAATTCTGGAAGAAAAAACTGTTTAATCGTCTGAACATACGCTCAGAAATTACCGTCACTTCCTTATAGTCTTCTTCGAAAAACTATGAGCCAATGATGCCAACTTTAGATACTGCGCACCCAACAGTCACATGTTCTGTATGCAGGGGCTGCTCATGAAGTTCTCGGGGGTTCGTGCCACTCCAATACCGCATATTTTGTTTATTCACACAGCCAGACAAATGAAAATGAGCCTCGTCACTGAAGAACACTAAGGCGTCATGAGGCAGCTCATCGAGCAAGGCTTCACACTCATTTTTTCGTGGGATAAAATCACATGGATGAAGTGTGTGCGCCACTGACAGTTTATACGGATGAAATTTCAACTCTTCATGAAGAATCCGTCTCACTGTGCGTTCAGAAATTGCAAGGCCAGCTGCATGTTTGCGTGCAAGTCGCTTGGGGGGAATTCAAAATCGACATCTTCACCCTCTCAATGTTTTCATGCGTTGTGGTGATTCCTGAAGGTCCTGATTTCTTTATCTGCACACTTCCAGTATCCATAAAGGCGTCGACCCACATAACAATTGATTTCCCATCAGGAACACGACCTACAGTCGCGATGTTGAACTGTTTCCTGAATACACGCTGAGACGAAAAGTAGGCCGAACGGCGAGCGCGCGCTCCTTCCTCTCTTGCCAACTGCATGACGCTACTAAACTAACCTTAAAAAAAAAAAAAAAAAAAAAAAAAAAAAAAAAAAAAAAAAAAAAAAAACTTTAAATCTTGCACTTTTGATTGCGCTGAAACCCACGCAACAATGAGTAACAGCCGCTGTGTGGCGTGCGTTTCAAATAAGGAAGTTCCCGCGCCACACCCTGTATCTCGCTTTCATAAACCACGCTCGAGATTTTCATACTCACTCGCTCGCAAAGTATTAGTGCTACAGAAAAAAATGAACGGGACATTTCTATACGAAATTTAATGTAATTAGCTTTTGTACTGAGATAGGTTTTCACTAGAGGCTGTGGTTTTTAAGTTTCTTTAAAAAAAAAAAGTGCCCTTCAAACGCAGCCTCCTCCTGCGTTCTAGTATAATGTTCATGGCACTCCTCCCTAACACTTTACTAATATTTGCGACTGCACGAATTATTTTTTTGACATTCGAACTTTTTTGGTCTTGAATGACTGGCCATATTACGCTACCGGCTTAATCGAGCGGTTAGAATTTGTGTAAATTTTACGAACAATTTTGTGAATTTTAACGGCATAAAATAAACAATTACATCGATGTATTCGTCAGTCCTTCTGACTACAAAGTACTCTATTGGATTCGAGACTTTCTTGCAGATAGAACCCAACACGTCGCTCTTAACCTAACTAAATGGACAGATCTAAAGATAATATCCGGAATACCACAGGGAAGTGTGACAGGACCGCTGCTGTTTACAATATCTATAAATGATCTAGTAGAAAAAGTCGAATGTTCTTTAAGGCTATTCGCAGATGATGCAGTTGTCTATACCAAAGTAGCAAAGCCAGAAGATAGTAAGAATTTGCAGAACGACCTGCATGGAACTGATGAATGGTGCAGACTCTGTCAGTTGACCCTGAACGTAAATAAATGTACCATATTGCTCATACATAGGAAACGAAATTCACTACTGTACAGCTACACTACTGATGACAAACAGCTGGAGACAGCGTCTGCCGTAAAAGATCTAGGCGTAACTATATAGGGCGACCTTAAGTGGAATGACCACATAAAATAGATAGTGGGAAAAGCAGACAGCACATTCATATGAAGAATCTTAAAGAAATGTAACTCATTCACGAAAGAAGTGGCTTATATGGCGCTTGTTCGCCCGATTCTTGTGTATTGTTCATCTATCTGGGATCCCTAACATGTAGGACTGACAGAGGAGATAGACAAGATCCAACGAAGAGCGGCGCGTTTCGTCACGGGATCGTTTAGCTGCCGAGAGAGCGTTACGGAGATGCTAAATAAACTCCGCTGGCAGACGTTGCAAGAGAGGCGTTGTGCATCACGGAGAGATTTACTACTTTCGGGACAGCATTTTTCAGGAGGAGTCAGACAATGTATTACTCCCCCCCCCCCCCCCCCCCCCATACATCTCGCGTATTAGCCACGAGGAGAAAATTCGAGAAATTAGAGCCAACACAGAGACTTACCGACAATCATTCTTCCAACGCACTACTCGCGAGTGGAACAGGGTTGGAGCGATCAGATAGTGGCACCGAAAGTATCCTCCGCCACGCACCATTAGGTGGCTTGCAGAGCATGATGTAAATATAGATGCACTGTGCTTGTACCAATTAAGTTTAGATCGATTTGTCTACGTAATTCGTTTTAGCGTAACGTTTGCAAAAGTCGTTTTCTTTTCATTATTCTCACGGGCACTTTTAAATTAATAATGTCAACGAAACAGCTGAGTATTATTATTATTATGTAGTATTCTGCCTAGTGGCAGGTCCATGTCTTCGTACGGAGAATTTCTGATTCCACTGTTCCCTGTCTTCAGCTTCTTCCTTCAGTTTGTTGTATCTCGTTCCATCTTCCATGTCGTCCAGATGTTGAATTCTTCTTCTTCCTCGTCCTGCGTTTCCTCTGAGTTTCCCTTCGATGACATCATGTATGACTCCCTTGTGTCTAAGTACATGTCCAATCCAGTTGGACTTTCTCTGAATAACTGTAAGCAGAATACTTCTCTTCTCTCCTACTCTTCGCAGTACATCGTCATTTTTTACGCGATCTGTCCACTTGATCTTTCCATTCTCCTCCAGCACCACATTTCAAAGCTCTCTTAGTATTTTTCTCCTTCTTTCTCATGGTCCATGTCTCTGCTCCGTATAGTGCAATGCTTCAAATGTAGCACTTTATCAGTTTTCTCCTCAATGCCAAACTATGACTATGCTGGTGGCGTAATAGCCCAATCAACTGAGACCCAAAAAGTTCATACATCGGAAATAGTTGGTGTAGTTGGAAATTTTTGTACTGTGGTAGGAAGGAGTACCACGAACAACATACCAGAAATCCTGACTGGTGAGGATGGGCGTCGGAGTGGGGTGTATTCGAAGGTCACTTTCGTACGTTTTTCTCGAATAAGTCGAAAACCGTGGCCTCCAACTAAAACGTATGCCAGTACAAAATTTAAGTTCGTTAAATTTCTTATAAAAAGCTCCTATTCGTATTTCTGTAGGACCAATATAGACATGCCAGCCCGGTTGGCCGTGCGGTCTAACGCCTGGTCCCCGGCACGAATCCGCCCGGCGGATTTGTGTCGAGGTCCGGTGACCGGCCAGTCTGTGGATGGTTTTTAGGCGGTTTTCCATCTGCCTCGGCGAATGCAGGCTGGTTCCCCTTATTCCGCCTCAGTTATACTATGTCGGCGATTGCTGCGCAAACAAGTTCTCCACGTACGCGTACACCACCATTACTCTACCACGTGAACATAAAGTTTACACTCGTCTGGTGTAAGACGTCCCCTGGGGGGTCCACCGGGGGCCAGACCGCACAATAACCCTGGGTTCGGTGTGGGGCGGCGGAGGGTTGAAGTGGACTGCGGTAGTCGTCGTGGGGTTGCGGACCAGTGCTGCTGCGGCGGGGACGGAGCCTCTCCGTCGTTTCTAGGCCTCCGGTTAACATACAATACATACGTTTTCCTTAAATAAGTCGAAAACCGTGGCCTCCAGCGAAAACGTATGCCAGTTGTAACACCTACAACGCCTCTCGGTGTAATAAACCAAAATAGCTCCCAAATTAGCTCCCATGCCCTCGAAATATAAATTCAGAAAACGTCCCAAGCCTCTCCACAAGTAGTAATTTACGAAATAGAAATAAGAGACAAATAGAGGGAAATCTATAGTAGAAAAATTATAGAAAAAGAAAAGAATTTTAATCACAAATTTTGGAAGCATGCGAGGGGGGAAAGACGATAGAAATGGTTAAATTATTAGTTATTCTTATATATGAGAAAATCAATATTATAGGTACAGAACGTCGGTCTTGAACACCAAAGATAGCGTTTACTAAAGTATAAATAACATACAATGCAATTATAATACTCCAGTCTCTATCCTCTAGTCTGTTCGAAGTCAATTAGGGCGTACAGCTTTAGGAAGCAACAATAGGAGCTTTATTAAGCCAGGGCGCAAGAATAAATCACGACGTGATTGTTTTTTGGGAAGTATTAATTTCAGATCAGAATTAGAACTTTTGTCATATTAGAGGAACGGGGAGGTGATCAATAATCTCTCTGATTTTAACGCCACTTCGTGTGAAGATTTAAATATTTTACGGAATTAACTATTTTTGGACAGATTCGGACTTTGCATTGTGATCGTGGAAAAGCTTTACTTCACGCGACTAGTAATCATAGTTTGTGGATATTGAACGGGAACAATCTTTTTATCGAAAGTGACAGAACATTGTTTAGTATCTCTGATATTGACGGGATTCCAGATTAGATGCTTATTCAAAGAACCCCTTTGAACGCGATCGTGTGAATGAACTGATTTTTTAATAATTATTGTTAAATAAAATAACGTGTTGATTAGAAACTGACTATTCGTCTTGAACTTCGATTTAGGTTCATAAATAATTAGGTTACGTGATTTTCACCAAGAATAAACAGCAGACTAGTAACCAGTGTACGATTTGTGCTTTTACCAGTGGGGGTTAGTTTAATTATATATGTTACTAGCTTGGACCGTGGCGCTACCCATGGTTAAACAGTTATTTATAAATAGATGTTAATGCCGAAACTCACTATTCACGCTTTTGCACTATCAGAAAAGCCATCCCTTGTTATATCTGTAAAAGTACATTATAGGTAAAGCTTATTTACAAAATCATGTACATACAGGTATACGAGGGGAATTCGAAAAGTAAAGGTACATTTGTGAAAAGTTGTACTTATTCTGATGAAAGAAAACTGAAACATGCGTTATTTTTCTACGTAACCTCCCTGGACTTCAATGCAGTTGTCCCGATGTTTTACGTGTTTTTTTTTTTTATTTATTTAGTTAGAAAATACGTTTATCGGTTGCATCTGTAACCTATTTTGCACCGCAGCAATGACGTCTTCATCACTTTCAACTCTTCTTCCCTGTAGTGCTTCCGTTAAGGGTCCAAACATGTGAAAATCGCTTGGAGCAAGGTCTGGACTGTATGGTGGATGTTCCAGCACCTCGAATCTCAACTCCTTTATTGCGTCGGCTGTCCGTTTAGCACAATGTTGGCGAGCGTTATATTGCTGCAGAATGACACCTCAGCACAGTTTTCCACGACGTTTGGATCTGATTGCAGGTTTTAGTTTCGTACGTAACACATCACATCCACCATACAATACAGACCTGGCTCTAAAGCCACGTTTACGCTGGGGCGACGTCTTGAAACATCGTGGCATGCTACGGAAATGTGGCGTGCGTCGGCTTGTCATTTAGTTCTAAATGTTTTGAAATACTTACCTACTACATAACACTTCTTCAAAATTAATAAGCAAACATATTAATAGTATTAACAGTAAGACTGTATTAAACACTTTCAGTGTTCGGCTCCCCAAATTTAAATTATATGTAAAGTTTTACTCCAGTGCGTGAGAAATAAACATCCCAGGTTGAAATGCATAAACTAAAACCTGAGGAGGGGATAGTCTGATGTAGAGGGGGGGGATCTCCCCCAACCCCCCTGCAAATCGCACACTGCTAGTAACTGAAACAAGTGAACGAGAATCCATTGAAAACACTAGTATTAATTTGCTTACGTTTTTTTCCTTCAGAACTGGGAAGACAATACGTGTAGTGACTCACTGGGGTTAATTTAAGAAACAAAACCCCTCAATACCAGTCAATGTATAGATAAATTAACATTCCTACTTTCATGCAAGATACGGAATTCGGGATAGAAAAAAGGGTCGCTACACAGTACAAAATTTAAGTTTGTTAAATTTCCTATAAAAAGTCCTGTTCGTTGTTTCTGTAGGACTAATACAGACATAATCGTGTACGGGCGCCTTGAAGTTTTGGGGTGTGTTGCAGTCGACAAAGATCGTCACAGGGAAGGCAGGTGGGAGACGGACTGCGAGCGCGAGCGCCGGCTGGCCTTCCTGGAGGAGTCGCAGCTGGCGGCGGAGGGCGTGGTCGCGGTGGGGGCGGAGCCGCCCCTCTGCGACCCCGACGGCACCTACAACCGAGTGCAGGCACGCGCTTCCCGGTGAGTCTGCCTCCGGGACGAGTGCTTCCCCACATCTAGTGCTGCGCTTGACAACAACTGGAACATCTCCAGTAGCTTACGTCAGAGCTCGTAAAATCTCATTCCTGCCTAGATACTTCAATTGACCACCTAAGATCTGTTAGGCTGGTGCATAAGCTCGAAGCGTTTTTATTTTGCATGTTGGTATTCCGGTAGCTACGAGTTTACAGAATGAGATTTTCACTCTGCAGCGGAGTGTGCGCTGATATGAAACTTCCTGGCAGATTAAAACTGTGCGCCAGATCGAGGCTCGAACACGGGACCTTTGCCTTTCGCGGGCCAGTACTGGCGGAAGTAAAGCTGTGAGGACGGGGCGTGAGTTGTGCATGGGTAGCTCAGTTGGTAGAGCACTTGCCCGCGAAAGGCAGAGGTCCCGAGTTCGAGTCTCGGTCCGGCACACAGTTTCAATCTGCCAGGAAGTTTCATATCAGCGCACACTCCGCTGCAGAGTGAAAATCTCATCCCCCAGGCTGTGGCTAAGCCATGTCTCCACAGTATCCTTTCTTTCAAGAGTGCTAGTCCTGCAAGGTTCGCAGGGGAGCTTCTGTAAAGTTTGGAAGGTAGGAGACGAGGTACTGGCGGAAGCAAAGCTGTGAGGACGGGGCGTGAGTCTTGCTTGGGTAGATCAGATGGCTACACTGGACTCGCATTCGGAAGGACGACGGATCAATCCCGCGTCTGGCCATCCTGATTTAGGTTTTCCGTAATTTCCCTAAATCGCTCCAGGCTGGTACCTTTGAAAGGGCACGGCTGAATTCCTTCCCCGTCCTTCCCTAATCCGATGAGACCGATGACCTCGCTGTTTGGTCTCTTCCCCCAAACAATCCAATCCAATCCATAATAATGTGACGGAGGATATTGTCACGACATTTGTACAATCACCTTTTCAGTTGAAGACTTTTCGCCGGCTCGGTAGCTCAGTGTGTTCGGTCAGAGGGTTAGCAGCCCTCTGTAATAAAAAAAACTGAGTTGGTGGATCAACAACGAACTGAAACCGGTGTCTTTCGACGTCCGCCCCGAGCAGATACAACGAACGAAAACGAACAAAATGAGATATGCTGGCCGGAGTGGCCGAGCAGTTCTAGGTACTTCAGTCTGGAACCGCGCGACCGCTGCGGTCGCAGGTTCCAGTCCTGCCTCGGGCATGGATGTGTGTGACGTCCTTAGGTTAGTTAGGTTTAAGAAGTTCTAGGGGACTGATGAAGTCAGATGTTAAGTCCAATAGTGCTCAGAGCCATTTGAACCATTTTTAAATTAGCCGGCACGGTAGCTCAGCGTGTTCGGTCATAGGGTTAGGTGCCCTCTGTAATAAAAAAACTGAGTTAATAGATCAACAACGAACTTAAAAGGGTGTCTTACGACCTCCGCCTCGATCAGATGCAAAAAAAAATGTTGGCAGAGCACTTTCCTGCAAAAGGCAAAAGTTTGTGTCTCGGTCCGGTACACAGTTTTAATGTGCCAGGAAGTTTCAGCTACGGGTTTATTTATCTATTGTCATTTTTTATTTATAGTTCATCGTTGCTGTCTGAGTTTACATTTCGTCATTAGGAGATAGTGAGTGGAGCTCTGCGGACGATAGGAAAGCAAAAACAAACTGGGCTGAACATACCATACAACTGCTATAACTTCGTTTCTACACATGTATTTACATTTAACTTTCACGTTACGGTGTAACCTCTGTGGTACAACTGCAAAGATCGATACACTTACTCGTGAAGTCGATTTAGGTTTATTTACGTCTCAATGGCGTAGCATTACGTCACTATGACATAGCGTTCTCCTCACCTAGCCTTCTGTATGAATCCAATACGGCGGTGACAGCAGCGAAGGCAGCCAGAAACATTTGGAAAATATTTGCAGCGTGTGTGGAACGAAAATGATCATATTGACATTAGCGACGCTCCACGTTCATAAAGACCTTCGAGGTTTAATGAAAATTGTTTAAACACATTAATCCACAATGATCCACGTCAGAGTACTCTAGAACTGGATAATGTGATCTAGATCTACATCTATATTGATACTCTGCAAATCATATTTAACTGCCTGGCAAAGGGTTCACCGAACCACCTCCACAATTCTCTATTATTCCAGTCCCGTATAGAGAGCGGAAAGAACGAACACCTATATCGTTTCGTACGAGCTCTGATTTCCCTTATGTTCCCATGGTGATCGTTTCTCCCTATGCAGGTCGGCATCAGCAAAATATTTTCGCATTCAGAGGAGAGAGTTAGTGATTGGGATTTTGTGAGAAGATTCCTCTCCAACGAAAAACGCCTTTGTTTTAATTATGTCCATCCCAAATCCTGTATCATTTCAATGACCCTCTCTCCTATACTTCGCGATAATACAAAACATGCTGCACTTCTTTGAACTTTTTCGATGTACTCCGTCAATCCTATCTGATAAGGATCCCACGTCGCGCAGCAGCATTCTGAAAGAGGACGGACAAGCGTAGTGTAAGCAGTCTCCTTAGTAGTCATCAGTGTTCTGCAGGTTTTCACATGGTAGTTCTCCAGGCCGTCCGTTCGCCTGCCATCCTCTTCAGGTCTGCATAATTTTCTCTTCCTTTTGTGTCGTCTATTATCTTGTATCTCCTTCTTTCTCTCAATCTTCTCCCACAAACCAGTCCTTCCAAAGCATCCGCTAACAAGCACTCCCTTCTCAACGGATGTCCCAACCAGTTATTTTTCCTTTCTCTTACAGCCTTCAGCAGACATTTTCTCTCACCAACTCCTTCCAATACTCTTTCATTACTCACTCTTTCCTTCCAGCTTATTCTCTCCATTCTCCTCCACATCCACATCTCAAATGCTTCTAACCTTTTTTCATCCTCTCGTTTCAGCGTCTATGTTTCTGCTCCATATAGTGCCACACTCCAGACAAAACATTTGCCAAGCCTTTTCCTTATACCTGTATCTAATTGTCACACAAGAGTCTCCTCTTTCTGTTGAATGCCTCCTTCACTATGGCAATTCGAATTTTCATCTCCGGGTGACATCTCAAGTCTTCAGTTATTGTGCTTCCAACATATTTAAATGCACTTACTTGGCTAACGGTGGATTGTCCTGTTTTAATATTGTACAGTCTGCGTCTTGTACTAATGACCATACTCTTTGTTTTTGCTGTGTTTATTTGCATCCCATATTCCACAGGAGCTTCATTTAGATCTTTCAGCATGTTATACACTGTCCGCTCACTTTCTGCCACTAATACCATGTCATCAGCAAATCTTATACATTCCATTCTTTTTCCACCAATACATATTCCTCTTTTCCCATATAAGCCTTTCGCAATAAGGATCTGTTACATTTTCTGAGTGTACTGCCAATAAAACGCAGTCTTTGGTTAGCCTTCCCCACATTTTCTATGTGTTCCTTCCAGTTTAAGTTGTTCGTAATTTAAATTCCTAGGTACTTAGTTGAATTGTGCGGCCTTTAGGTTTGACTGGTTTATCGTGTAACGGAAGTTTAACAGATTCCTTTTAGCAGTCATGTGGATGACCTCATACTTTTCGTTATTTAGGGCCAATTGCCAATTTTCGCAGCATACAGGCATCTTTTCTAAATCGTTGTGCAATTTGTTTCAATCTTCTGATGACTTTAATAGTCGATAAACGACAGAGTCATCTGCAAACGACCTAAGACGCCTGCTCAGATTATCTCCCAAATCGTTTTTATAGATGAGGAACAGCAAAGGGCCTGTAACACTACCTTGGGGAAAGCCAGAAATCATTTCTGTTTTACTCGATGACTTTCCGTCAGTTACTACCAACTGTGGCCTCTCTGACAGGAAATCTCGAATCCAGTCACATAACTGAGACGATATTCCATAAGCACGCAATTTCACTACAAGCCGCTTGTGTGGAAAAGTGTCGAAAGCCTTCCGGAAATCCAGAAATACGGAATCGATTTGAATTCTCTTGTCAATACCACTCAACACTTCGTGTGAGTAAAGACCTAGAAAGGTGTTTTCTAAATCTGTGTTGACTATGAGTTTTCTTCGAGATAATTAATAATGTTCGAACACAATATATGTTCCAAAATCCTGCTGCGTATCGACGTTAAGGATATGGGCCAGTAATTTAGTGGATTACTCCTACTACCTTTCTTGACATTGGTGTGACCTGTGAAACTGTGCAGACTTTGGGTACGAACGAACGGCTGTATATGATTGTTAAGTATGGGGCTATTGTGTCAGCATACTCTGGAACGAATGTATTTGGTATAGTCTGGACCAGAAGACTGGCGTTTATTAAGTGATTTAAGTTGCTTCACTACTCCGAGGATATCTACTTCCGCGTTACTCACGTTGGCAGCTGTGTAATTCCAGCATCGTGTGACATTTTCATGCAGTGGAGAAGGTTCAAAACTCGGATGTAAGGGTACCGCATGCTCTAAGCCATAATCTCAAATATCAGCTGGTGACCGGATCTGCATCTCTGCTTGTTCGTCGTCAATTGGCTCGTGAACAACACCGATAATTCCTATCCTGTATAGTTACTGGTGACGGGAAATTGTGTCTTTATCCTAACACAAGTAAAAGAAAGGAATGGTCGAGCCCAACCAAAGCAGCATCTACCCGTGCAAACACCTGCGCGCATCCACAAAAACAAAATAGTAGGCACCTCGTGCAATAGCGGTGGTGTGGAGTGCTACGAATTGCTTCTTCGATGTTTAAACATCACTGCTGACATTTATTGTCAACAACTGAAACGTCTTACTGACGGAAACCACTATAAACGACCGGGAACAAAATCGACAGATGTAGAGGTAATTTCCGGAATACCCAAAGGAAATGTGATAGGATCGTTACTGTTTACAGTATGTTATATACCACATGGTTATAATTAAACTATCCCTATTTAACATGTTATAGCACGGAAACTAATTCCCGTACGAGTACCAAACTTACAAGGGGAGGCCGCCAATTGTGAAATTCAGATTCGATTCACACTGCGCATAATAAAAGCTCATGGCCAGAGGTGTAATGTGGCAAAGCACCAAGATGCACTTCTCAGCCGTTGTCGAGAAAATCGACAGTTAAAATAAACCGTTGCGGTGAAATACTCTCCACGATTAATAACTTTCTACAGCGTCGTGGCGCGGCGGTAAGCGCTCGGGTTCGTAATCCAAAGATCTCTGGATCGAATCTCGCTCCATGCAACATTTTTTTTACTATTAGTTGTTTGTAATTAAAATGTGTGTATACACACACAATATATATAATTCCCGGCAATCAGTTGCAACAATTATGCATATAATAAGTTGTTGAAAGTCGTATGTCGTGGAAAAACTGGCGACTTCCAACATCATTATGTTTTCCGCAAAAAAAGTTGTATTTCACAAATGTTATTAATTGTCTTCATAATGTTAAGCACGTATAGTTAACGGAAGACGTAGAAACAATATTCCGAAACGAATACGTATAGCGTAAGTCAAACGTTCGAATTAGAATAGAAACCCCAAGAACACAAATTTGCTGTGGCAGGTATGAACGATAAACTCCGTTACTCGCTCGTTACACTTGAAGGACAGATTTTGAATGGGCCGAAACGAGCCGCCGCATAACAGCGTAGTTGCCTGCTAACTTCGAAAGAAGGTAGATGCGGTCCCTAGCGCAACTTACAACATCGTCGAAAATCAGTGCGGACGTGAGAGCTTAGGTAGACCCTGTTAAGTAAACGAAAAGGACCAAAGACGTACAGTGTGACTGGCCAGCGTTACTGGGATACCCTTTGCCAGCATGTCATATCTGACCTGCAGGAGAAGGAAGCATCGAACTCAACAGTTTTCATGCAAGATGTGGCCCCACCGCACATCTCTCGTGAAGTTCACCTGCTTCTCCAAAACATATTTGGAAACGGTGGAATTATCAGCCGATCGTTTGCAAATGCTTGGCCAGCACGTTCACTTGATCTGACACCTTGTGATTTCTAGTTCTGGGGCTCTCTGAAGGACAGGGTTTATCAGGGGAATGTTCATACATGCGCTGATCTGAAGCGCAGCAGATCAAGAGAGGTAGCCAGCTTCGTTCTGCTGTGTGCTGTGCAGAATGCAATCCTGCGCTTTCAGACACTTCTGGACTTTGATGGACGCCATATTGAGCCCCTTTTGTAGCAGTAATGGTGTGATGAAGAGTAGCAGCACATTAAAAGTGTTTCAATTGAACTCATTCTGCATTATTTCTCTCCCCGTGTCCTTGAGATTAATGCTACCAAGTTCGATCCTCGTGCGGTAATTAGTCTCCGTGTTATGACGTGTTAAATCTGAAAAGATTAGTGAAAACCACACAGTATAAATGATTTACTACAAAGCATCGGATGCTCTTTAAAGCTGTTCGCAGATGATGCTGCTGTCTATTACAAAGTAGCTACGCCAGGAAATAGTAACGATTTGTAGAATTACCTGCGGAGAATTGATGAATGGTGCAGTCTCTGGCAATTTACCCTGAACGTAAATAACTGTGACTTATGGCGCATACATAGGAAAAGAAATCCCTTACTGTACATCTATACTATAGATAACAAACCACTGGAAACAGTATCTACCGTAAAATATCTAAGAGTAACTGTCCAAAGCGACCTTAAATGCAATGACCACAAAAAACAAACAGTGGGAAAAGTAGATGACAGTCTCAGATTCATACGAAGAATCTGAAGGAAATATAAATCATCCACGAAGTAATTGGCTTATAAGACACTTGTTCGACATTTCTTCACAGGAGAGACGTTGTGCGTCACGGAAAGATTTGCTATCGAAATTTCGAGAGAGTACTTTCCGGAAAGAGTCCGACAACGTATCACTTCCCCCACATAAGTCTCGCTTAGTGACCACGAGGAGAAAACGAGAAATTAGAGCCAATACAGAGGCATACCGACAATCGTTCTTCCCAAGGGCTATGCGCGAGTGGAACAGGGTTGGAGGGCTCAGTTAGTGGATCAAAAGTACCCTCCGCTAAACACCATTAGGTGGTTTGCGGAGTATGATGTAGATGTAAATGAGAGACTGCGTGAAGTGATGCTACTCCACGATAACGCCTGCCCGCATTCTGCTAGACTCATAAAAAACGCTACAGGAAAGGTAAGTTGGAAGTCGTTCCGCACCCATCTTATTCTGATACTGCGCCTCAGATTTTCACGTTTGCCGCTCTCTGTCGAACAGCCTTCAAGAAAATTCCTTTCCGGATGAAAATGTGCGCCGAACATGGCTCGATCAGTTCTTCGCATCAAAACCACGTGATTTCTGCATTCGCGGAGTTAAAAAGTTACCTCAGCGTTGGCAGACTCATGTAAATAGTGAAGGAGAATATATTATTGATGGCTAAAGTCTCTGTTATATGTATCTATTATTTTTATTACACTTATGAGAAAACGCAACGAACTTATCCAACAACCCAATATACTACTAACGGGCTAAAAAAATCACCCATATCCAGTTGCAGGTTACCTATCTAACGGCTCCCAAGGGCAACATAAAGTTAGTTTTCAGTATTTCACACAGTTATTTTTATTACACTTATGAGAAAACGCAACGAACTTATCCAACAACCCAATATACTACTAACGGGCTAAAATAATCACGCAGATCCAGTTGCAGGTTACCTATCTAACGGCTCCCAAGGGCAACATAAAGTTAGTTTTCAGTATTTCACACAGTTATTGACCGAATTGAAAAATATAAAATGCTGTCATAATCACACATTAAGAGAAATAATCTTATGTTAAAGGCTTAACACAAAATGTCAAGTACACTACTGGCCATTAACATTGCTACACCAGGACGAAATGCAGATGATAAACGGGTATTCATTGGACAAATGTATCATACTAGAACTGACATGTGATTAAATTTTCACGTAATTTGAGTGCATAGATCCTGAGAAATCAGTACCCAGAACAACCACTTCTGGCCGTAATATCGGCCTTGATTAGCCTGGGCATTGAGTCAAACAGAGCTTGGATGGCGTGTACAGGTACAGCTGCCCATGCAGCTTCAACACGATATCACAGTTCGTCAAGAGTGGTGACTGGCGTCTTGTGACGACTCAGTTGCTCGACCACCATTCACCAGACTTTTTCAATTGGTGAGAAATCTGGAGACTCTGCTGGCCAGGGCAGCAGTCGAACATTTTCTGTATCCAGAAAGGCCGTACAGAACCTGCAACATTCGGCCGTGCATTATCCTGCTGAAATGTAGGCTTTCGCAGGGATCGAATGAAGGGTAGAGCCACGGGTCGTAACACATCTGAAATGTAACGTCCACTGTTCAAAGTGCCGTCAATGCGAACAATAGGTGACCGACACGAGTAACCAGTGGCACGCCATACCATAACGCCGGCTGATACGCCAGTATGGCAATGACGAATACACGCTTCCAATGTGCGTTCACCGCGATGCCGCGAAACACGGATGCGACCATCATGATGCTGTAAACAGAACTTAGATTCATCAGAAAAAAATGACGTTTTGCCATTCGTGCACCCAGGTTCGTCGTTGATTACACCATTGCAGGCGCTCCCGTCTGTGATGCAGCGTCAAGGGTAACCGCAGCCATGGTCTCCGAGCTGATAGTCCATGCTGCTGCAAACGTCGTCGAACTGTTCGTTCAGATGGTTGTTGTCTTGCAAACGTCCCCATCTCTTGACTCAGGGATCGAGACGTGGCTGCACGATCCGTTACAGCCATGCGGATAAGATGCCTGCCATCTCAAATGCTAGAGATACGAGGCCGTTGGGATCCAGCACGGCGTTCCGTATTACCATCCTGAACCCACCGATTCCATATTCTGCTAACAGTCATTGGATCTTGACCGACGCGAGCAGCAATGTCGCGATACGATAAACCGCAATCGCGATAGGTTACAATCCGACCTTTATCAAAGTCGGAAACGTGATCGTACGCATTTATCCTCCTTACACGAGGCATCACAACAACGTTTCACCAGGCAACGCCGGTTGTTCTTGTATGAGAAATCGGTTGGAAACTTTCCTCATGTCAGCACGTTGTAGGTGTCGCCACCGGCGCCAACCTTGTGTGAATGCTCTGAAAAGCTAATAATTTGCATATCGCAACATCTTCTTCGTGCCGGTTAAATTTTGTGTCTGTAGCACGTCATCTTCGTGGTGTAGCAATTTTAATGGCCAGTAGTGTACTTGTGAGAAGGACGGAGACAGGCTGGAAATTGGCCTGCCCAAGGCCCGCCCACCCTGCATGCGTGAAGTTCGGCAGTGGACAGCCATTTTGTAGGGTCAATTGATGGCATCCTCCCAATTCGCCATGTCGGGAACAGCGGCTGTGGCACGACGTCCCGAATATGGCTGACCGTGGAGTTCAGTTTCTGCACTTCCTGACACTTTAACTCTCTGTAACCATCACCCAACAGAACTGCTATCAACTGTATCATTACCACACAGTGCACACAAGCTTTTCTGAATGTTCATCTCGGTTTCTTTTTGCATCGCCAAGAGTAGTAGCTTATGTCTGCAGCTCATCCATTTGCGGCACGTGTCGTCGCTAGAATGACTCCCCATTCATCTCTGCTCTAATTTATAGCGTCTCTCAAACCTTTCGGGTCAAATTGAAACAGGTGATAGTGGGCCCACTCCGAACTATATTGAGACAGGGAACCAATGGTCGGAACTGCATATTTGTTGCACACTGAAGAGCCAAATAAACTGGTATACCTGCCTAATATTGTGTAGGGCCAACGCAAGCACGAAAAAGTGCCGCAACAAAACGTGGCATGGACTCAACTAATGTCTGAGACAATGGTGGAGGGAACGGACACCATGAATCCTGCAGAGCTGTCCATATATCCGCAAGAATACAAGGAGATGGAGATCTCTTCTGAACAACACCTTGCAAGGCGTCCCAGATATGCTCCATAATGTTCATGTCCGAGGAGTCTGGTAGCCAGCGAAAGTGTTTAAACTCAGAGTAGTGATCCTGGAGCCACTCAATAGCAGTACTGAACATATGGGGCGTCTCATTGTCCTGCTTGAATTGCCCAAGTCCGCCGGAACACACAACAGGCATGAATGGATGCAGGTGATCAGACAGATTGCTTATGTGTGTGTCACCTGTCAGAGCCGTATCTAGAAATATGAGGGGCCCCATATCACAACCACTGCACATGCCCCACACCATCCACCAGCGTGAACAGTCCCCTACTGACATGCAGGGTCCATGGATTCATGAGGTTGTCTCTATACCTGTACACGTCCATCCACTCGATACAATTTGAAACAATACTCGTCCGGCCAGGCAACATGTTTCCAGTCATCAACAGTCCAATTTTGGTGTTGATGGGCCCAGGTAGCTTGAACCCTAGCAAGCACGTCTTCGTCTGTTTTTATGGGGGTTTCATACACCAACATCTTAACATAACTACAGAGAAAAAAGCCCGGAGTTGTGAGATACTATGATCGTGCTGGCCATGGGACCGGACCTCCTTTTCCAATCCAACGATGAGGGTATATGTTGTTCAGGTGCTCGCAGATGTTAACATCAAATTGGACTGGTGCACAATTGTGTTGAAACCACATTCTTTTGCAGGCAACAAGATGTACAGTCTCCAAGAACTGGGGCAGCACATCTCACATGAACACCAGGTAATGTGAAGCAGTCTGGAAAGTAGCAAATAAGGTCCTATTAGGTGATCTTGGACAATGCCCTCCCACACATTGACAGAGATTTGGGTGGCGTGGAGTTTGTCCTCACTCCACAGTGCTTCCACACGTTCTTTATTCTATAGGTTATGATACCCATTCCACAAATACTCTCCACACTGTATTCTTTGAAATGTGAATTACATGAGCAAGTTGGCGAGTGTTCATTGTTGGGTAGTTGGTCATATGATGCAGTACCATTTCCTCAAAGCTTGGTGCTCAGACATTCCCTCTGAAATATTGGCGGTCGCTGTAAATATTACTTGGCTGAATTCCCATAAGTTGTTAGAACATCAAAAGCTGACTCATGCAATGGACAACTGACACCAGAGATAGCGGTGTGCATGCATCACACAGTAATATGCCAGTGTAATACACGCAGTCATCACATTGCACACATGTTATGAGCTATGTTATGTACCATATGTTTGTTTTGTGGTCAGGGCTATACACTGTTAATCATTCCTTACCTGTTCCAGTGTACAACAGACACCCGGGATCTTCATGAGAGTGTGACAGAACTGCAGGTGCCATTGCAATATATGCACTGAGACTGGCGATCTGTGCATGTCCATAACACAATAAATATACATTTCTGGCCATTGGTTCTCTATCTTGATATAGTGAGTTGTAAACCCACTATCACCTGTTTCAGTCTGACCCAAAAGGTTTGATGCACCCTGAATACTGTTCTTACTGTGTCAAGTGCCTGCAATGCAACCAGGTAGAATTCAGTCTCGTGATAAGTCAGGATGTGCAGGCTCACCAGTGTAGGTGTACCTTTTAGGTAATCTGTGTTAGCTGCCTAACCTTGTTTATGTCTCCGAGAAATCTGTGTGTGTAGAGGGTCAAGTGGGTAAGTGTCAGATTAAAAATCCATCGGTCCAGGACTCAGTCCACAATAGGTCAGATTATTTTTTCTAATACTTATTGCATATTTATTACTGGCAATGATAAATGACAGTTTGAACCACCAGTCCATCTGCAACTGGCAAAACAAACCAGTTCAAAAACTGGAGGAAGACAAGGCCATGCCATGCCATGCCATAGTCCATATGGTGTAAAAAGATCCCTACTAGTCATAGTGGACTTCTCACAGCTGCTCCGTGTGTCTACCATGGCCAATCATGCAACATGATTTTGCTTACATTTCTGTGACAATGCCTCAGCACTGCAGCTGGTCAGATCGATCATAGCATTCAAGTAGTACTGACAGCAGCTGGTTGCACTTTGCACTTGAAAGCTGGCAAGAGCGCTGCAAGCTGTCAGAGGTCTTATCTTGCCACACAGCATATAGCAAAATGCTGTGGTGATCAAATCAACCTTTTTGATGACAGTTTTACTTTACCAGGCAATTCTATTCTCTTACAGGAAGATCTGTGTCGACGCCCAAGGGAATCAAATAGGCAACTACAGCATCTCGATGTCCAGTAAACTTGCTGTCAACATGGACTGCAGTAAGTCATCACTTTACATGTGCAACATCATCAGAAAATATATGCTACATATAACTCTTAAATTTTTGAACTAGACCATCTATTTATTTGTGCTACATAAGGTTCTTGACACCCAATGAGATTCTAGTAACACTCACTAAATGAGAGTGTCAGACGTTGTTACCCCATGTGTGTATGAATATCCATGTGAAAGTAATCCATTACATCAGACCCATTTACTGAAGCATTGGCAACAACTACGGATTTAAATAATATTAATTGTAATGCAATTAATACAGTTATTATCAGTTTTAAATGATTTTTATAAAATATACATTTTCTGTTATGACATAATGTATGTAGTCCCTTATATATTATAAATGCAAACGTTTGTGTGTGTGTTTGTTACTCCTTCACTGGACAAATTTGGAAGAAATTTGGAATGGCAGTAGCTTATACCCTGAATTAATATAAAGGCTACTTTTAAAAGTGTGTAGTATACGATATTTATTGATTTGAAGAATATAATATGAACTGTAGAACAATAATTACTCTTAGAAAAAGCTACTTACTCTTTGATTTAAAGAATATAACATAAGATGTGGAACAGTAATTACTCTTAAAAATAGGTATTTACTCTTTGATTTTTGAACTTTATCATATTTGCAAAAATGCTTTTATTATTTAACATGTCCTACATAATATGATTCAGTGAAATGAATATTATGCATATGTAATCTTCAAAGTGTGTAATCCATACTTCCATACAAGCCCATTGCATTTTAGCCGCTGAGTGTCATATATATCTTATAGCTTCTGAGAATCTTGAAGACTCACAACGATGGTGTCACTTAAATGCTGTATGGCAGAGAGAGGATTTTATTATGATATACAAGCGTATCTGCTGGTAACAGGCATACACATGAGGGCAGATGATGATGTCACACGTACAAATATCACACAAGCTGTGGTGTATGAAACAAAGAATCACTAATTTTCTTCTTCATCGAGTTAGTGTGTTTGTTACTCCTTCACAATTAAGTGACTGGACAGATTTGGATGAATTCTGTGATAGAGATAGCCTGTTCCCTGAATTAACACATTAGGCTGCCTTTTATTCCAACAAAAATCACTGTTCGTGTGGGATTGTCAATGTGACTAGTGTTCACATGCAGTGGGAATGTGAATAAAAAGTCATCTATGAAAATTAACTACAACCCCAACAAACTTGCCCCTCCAGTTCAAATTCTTGCAGTTCTCTTTGAAAATGACCTTCTCTGTCACTATTTATGACTTGAGAACGAACATTAAAACAGGCAGGTATTCAATGGGCACACCATGTTTTGCACACAGACAACTCTACATTAGCTGCTCGCCTATACTGATAGCCAGAAATCCCTGCATATACGCAGAGAAGTCTTGGGACTTTGTTTACAGAGACATGTTATAATATATTTCTAGCCATTGATACACACCAACACATTTATGATCTTTTCCATGCTAGGCATGTCACAAACAGTCATGAAATTATTTACTAATTTTCTTGGCACATATTGTAATTTGCTACTCGGTTGTGTAAAATTTTTTTCCTTAAGTAAATGATTGAGTTGTGAGCAATGGCCATCCCATCACATCATGCCGACATCAAGCGTTCTCAGGAAGAAAGTTTTGGTGGCTAATGTCATCCATCCATTGTTCATCACATAATGCCCAAGATCATTTCC
Source organism: Schistocerca gregaria (assembly GCF_023897955.1). Lineage (NCBI taxonomy): Eukaryota > Metazoa > Arthropoda > Insecta > Orthoptera > Acrididae > Schistocerca > Schistocerca gregaria. The sequence goes on from NC_064926.1 coordinate 468,536,818, forward strand.
TGCCGATTTATGGCCATGCAGTGATCTTCATGAAAAAGTACTGTGGGTAGAATCAGACTGATTAGTAAGTGAAATCTATTTGTATGCTGTCAGGCATTTGTAATATTTCATAAAGAAATGGACTGGAATCTTCAGACACTGCACTTGTGGAAAAAAGTTATGTAGGCTTCGAGTAATGTCTTAGAATTGTTTTGTTTAAATATGTGTTTGCGACAGAATTATTTATTGTGAAATAACTCTCTGGATTGTGTGAAACAGTTTTGCAAGCATTAGCAGTCAATATTTATCTAGTTTCACTAGCTAATACCAGTACAAGTGGGGCACTTGATTAACTTGAACTATTAACAGCCAAATACAAGACACAAAGGAAACCTATAAATCTTGAAGTGAAAGGTATTGAGTCAGATATGGCTCTAGCAAAAAAATTGCACCTTAAATAAACCAGTTTACATGGAATGTGATGGCAGCTCATAACACTTGTTCCTTTTAGTAATTCTGGGGCAATCTGATGTAACAAATGAAAAAAACTACTGCTTCAACTTTCTAAAATACTTGTAAAATCACATACCTCTTCTTTGAGTTCCTTGTATAGTTGTCAAATTTCCCACTTGTACCATGTAATGACATTTTTTGGGCCTACACTCTTTTTTGTGTTATATTGCACTTGTTTCTTCCTTCTCTAATATACAAGCTATCCCTGCAAGCTACAAATATTTGAGTCCAATAATTGTCATTTTTGTACAAATGTGGACTCCAGCATCCACATATACAAGCTACCACATTGTTTTTATGCATTTCATGCATAAAAACAATTGAAAATCATCTTGTAAAAATTGCAATTGTTGCAAAGAAATATAGCTGAGGATGGCTCTGCAAGTTGAGATCACATGACTTGAATTTATTTGATGTGCCATGCTGTGACGGACAGTGTGTATACACCTTGATGTGACAGTGCCATGGTGTGATGGTGACATGATGGCCAGTATGAAATGGCCTGGATTCTATCAGCTCCTCTCATCATCTCAATTTTCTGGCCTTCAATTGGCTCATGCCTCAATATCTCCAAGAGATAACTATTGTGATGGCACATACATGTGTATAGTGAATTTTGGCACTAACATTTCTTTATAGAGAACTGTTGAACCATGGGTAGCACCTAGTTTTTGTAATAAAATAATATTGATGTCTCAAAGCATGCACCTCTGTGGTGTGACTACTCTGAAGTGATTGGTTTTGCTTTAATGTCAAAACAGTGAACTATGGTTAAATTTTATAGTATTTCTATGTAGCCCCAACCTGCCATTTGCAGGGCCAGATCTTTCATCCTTGTGCTGTCCAAATGGTTAATCACCTTCCCCCAACTCCAGAGGCCTGGGAAAAACTTCCACCTTCCTGTCACTGGGTGTTTGCTAGCTGGCAACCACGAGCTAACATGGGCAGCTCATCCAGCTACCCTAGACTCATTCCCTTGGCTGACCCAATACTTAAGCACCAAGCTTCCAGTAATTCTGCTTGGCTGATGTTTCTCCAACACATATGTTATGTTACAAGTGACATCCCATTCATTGTAAGTAGTATCTCTATTCTGGTGGCAAGTTGTTGTTCAAGAAGCACTAAGCACTGTAGTATTTGGTTGCCACTTAGTATTGCAGTGGGCAGGCAAAAATGATGTTGATGCCATTCTCCATGCCACAGTCACAAGGGGTGAGTCAGTCAGTTGTAGCTGATAGAGGTGCAGTCAGAAATGTCTGTGGTTAAAGTGGAGGTGGATTATTGTAACCATAAACTCTCTGTGGCACATGACAATGGTAGACCATGGTCATGCATCGATGCTTGGAGCTATAGCTCCACAAAATCTTCCCTATGTTGGTACTATTCTATGAGTTCTAATCTACTGCAGCCCATACTGGAGGTCTGTGCAAAGAACAAGTTCATTTGTCTTTCTCCTACGGTGGACAGCACTCTTATGACATTTCGCACCATTATTCTGTAAGTTGGCAGTACCATTACTAATGGTGTAAGGAATGCCATAGTGATGGCAGCATACTAAAGGCAAGTTAAATGTGCCCACAATACTAATTCAAAATGGCTGCCCCACTTTCCACATGCACCAAAGAAGAACAGTAGTCTGTCATGTTTTCGAGCAGTTAAGGTACGAAACCTACTGAAATTCATCAGTGGGTGATAGTCCAGTATGATGAAGCATGTCTGTCACTGCATAAGTGTATGAGTGGAAAAGGAAGTTCAGAACTGGTGTGACTTCTTTGAGAGACTCTCGGTGCCCAGGTCAAGCACACCACTTTGTGACACCAGAGTCTACTGTAGCAGTTGAATCCAATGTGGTGGGAAATTGCCATGTAATGGTCAATGAAATGGCCACAGATCTGAACATTAGTCATGGTTCAGCACACCACATCATTCCTGAAGTGCTTAAGTTCTGCAACGTGTTTGCAAGATGGGTGCCATAGCAGCGCACTCAGGAAGTGAAAGATCAATGGGTTGACATCTCTGAAGAACTTTTGTGATGCTTGGAAGCAGAAGGCGACAGCTTCTCAATAAGGATTGTTACATGAGACGAAACCTGGGTGCACTACCACCACCTGAAACAAAGAGAGCAAGCCAGGAATGGCACCATTCCTTAACACCAACCCCAAGCAGCTCTGGATGCAACCATCTGCTGGGAAGCTTTTGCTGACTCACTTTTGGGGTGAACAAGGCATTGTCTTGAAACACTGCATGAGCAGGGGAAACACCATCACAAACCCTGCAATAAGATCAACACTACCATTAACTTGCCCGTGCAATACCTACAACCATTGATTACCTGCACTTTAATACCCTGCCACATCCACCATACTCATCAGACCTTGCACCATGTGATTACCACATTTTTGGACCACTCAAAGAAGTGATATGAGGAAAGAAATTTCATTCCTGTGAAGAGTTGCAGCAAGCAGCTCAATAGTGGCTACAAACATGACGAAAAGATTTTTTTTTCAGAATAATCCATGCACTCCCTAAGCACTGGTGAAGTGTGTTGAATGACAAAGAGACTATGTCAAAAAATGTTAAATATGTGTTACACTTTTGTTCAATTCAAAAAAATGAAACCATTAAAGGTTATCATTTGACTAACCTATTCCACATGTCTTAGCTTGCATATGCATTTCCCACATGCCTTGCACACATCTCCTCCTCCCTCCTCTCTGTGCCCAACCCTCCCTCTATCTGTCTCTCTTGTCCACCTCATCCTGCCACCTCTATCTGTCCACCTCCCCCCACTTCACTCTCTCCACCTCTTCATCTCCTGCTCCTCCTCTATGTGTCCATCGCCTCCACCCCCTCACTCTGGCCATATCTTCCTACACCTCTCCTTGTCCACTTCCTCCCCCCTTCTGCATTTTCCACCTTCCCACTGCCCTTCAACACTTTCTACCTGCCTCCTGAATTTCTCCTTCTGCCCTCTCTCCCTGACCACCCCCTCCTCCCTCCCTGTCTGCCTATCTCCTCTCCATCTCCCTGTGAATCTCCTCCTCCCCCCCTCTCTCTCTGTCTGTTCTGACCCCCCTCTCTCTGTGCTGTCCATCTACTCTTCACCTGTCTCTGTACTTCTTCTCCAGTCCATCTCCATATCTCCCCTTTCTCTCTCTCCATCTCTACCTCCTCCCTCTCTCTCTGTCCATCTCCTGTTGCTTCCATCTTTCTTTCCATGTCCTCCTGCTCCCCTCATTTCACCCATCTCCACCTGTCCCCTGTCTCCTCCTCCTTCTCCTCACCTCTCCCTAATCATCTCTTCCTGTGCCCTCTCCCAATTCATCTCCTGCTGCTCACCTCTTCCTATGCAAGTCCTCCTCCCCTTTCTCCCCACCTATCTCTTGCTCCCCCTCTTTCTGCCCATCTCCTCCACTCTCTCTATCTTCCTATGTATCCCCTCAAGCCCTCTTCCCTGTCCACCCCCTCTTACATCCATACCAAACTATCACCAGCTGTAGCCCCTGAAAAACAGACCAATACAGCAGTTTGATACTACCATCACAACAAGTATTTCGTGCAGGGCAGCCTACATTTCAGGGGTTTAGAAACCTTCTCTTGCCCTAAACATGTAGGCTGTCCTGCAAAACAAGCTGATAAGGCAGACCAATGCTATTCCCACACAAAATGCCTCTCATGCAGGGCAGCCTTGATGTCTGAAGCTTAAAAACATATATCTCCATTCCTTTTGGGGCTATGCAGTTACAAACATCACTGTGCTGATACTTGTGATGTCTGCTGTCTGTGTGCCAAATTTGGTTGACATTGATCCACAGGCTTGAAAGGATATCCTGGACTTACATACATACCAGGGCTATCCAGAAAGTAACAGATGTTTTAATACATTAACAATATGGAGAACGCAAATTTTATTTTATACATTTTAAAGGTAAACTCTTAAGCTATTTTTTCTACACAGCCATTCAGACTGAGGCACTTATCATACCATGGCACAAGTTTTTCAATACCATCTCTGTAGAAATCTGCCACCTGCGATTTCAACTACTGGTTTATGCCGGCATGCAATCTGGTATCAGTATCAAAGCATTACATAGTGAGTCAAGTCTTCATTGCTGGTAAGAGGTTGTTGTTGCTTGGCACCAAACCCAGGCCAAATGGTGAATGACTGAACATCTCCCATCCAAAACCTCAAAGGGGCTCTCAGATACAACTCAACATGTGTGGACATGCATTGTCGTGAAAAAAACACAACTTTTGCACTAAGTTTTTCCCAGCACTTGTTTTGTATCACCTACCTTAACTTTTCCAGCATTTGACAATATCTCTCTGACTTAACTGTTGTGCCACTTACCAGGAAATAAATGAGAATCACTCTGTTAGATTCCCAAAACATAGCAGACATGATCTTTCTGGCATAAACTTCTTGCATAAACTTCCTTGGATTCTTGGGAGAATTTTTGTGTCCACATTCCATTGACTGCCTTTTTGTTTCAGAATTGACATGCTTCACCCAAGTTTCACCCCAGTTATGATACATCCAATAACATTGTTACAATTTTTCTCGAAATCTTCGAGGAAGGTCAGTGCTGCAGCCAGTCTCTGTTATTTATGGTCTTCCATTAGGATTATGGGAACCCATCAAGCACAAAATTTGTGGTAATCAAGCATCTCCACCACAATTTCATGCACCAGACTCTGTGAAATTTGGGGAAAATTTGGTGAAAGTTCTGTAATGGTGAAACAACGAATTTCGTCATTAATTTTCATCACCACTTCATCAGTCAATAGCCCAGACCTACTACTGCAGTCCTCATCGTGAACCCTGAAGTGGTCATTTTTTAAATCACTGCACGATTGTCTGACTCAACTTTCACTCATTATTGCTTTTCTGTACACATAACAAAGGTTGCAATAAATTTCAGGTGGTTTGCAGTTTCTTGTCAATAAAAGCCTGATCAACAGAACACACCTGCAATTTCCTATTGCGGAGCACATTTTAACCTGTCACAGAAAGTAAAGTAGCAGAGACATAGACTCCATGGTGCCATTGCTGGATGTGTACCGAGTGTAGCAAAGTTATGGCACCTACATGGCAGCTGCAACCCCACCCACTGCTGTTATAGACCCAAAAGGTCTGTTACTTTCTGGATAGTTCTTGTACATATATGCTGCTTTAGTGTATAATAGCCAATTTCCCAAAGCTTCGCTCACATACATGTTTGACACATATATTGCACGCATCTTACTGTCCACCTCCTCCTCCTACCCCTCTTCCTTGCCCCTGATTACTACCCCTCTTCCTTTTGCCCCTGACCACTACCCCCCTGCACCTTCCCCCAGACTCGTGTATTCCCTCTCCCTCATTTCTCTGTCCATCCCCTCCTCCACCTCTCCTTGTCCATATAGTTCTCCTCCACTCTCTCTGTCCTTCTCCTCCTCTCCTCTCCCTGTTCATCACCTCCTGCCACATCTCTCTTTCCATTGCTTCCTTCCCCCCTCTCCCTATCCATCCCTCCCCTCTTGATACTGCTTATAATATAATCCACTGCTAGTCTACAGGCTCAAGCAGAGAGAGAGAGAGAGAGAGAGAGAGAGAGAGAGAGAGAGAGAGAGAGAGCATGTAAAAGATGGTCCTAATGTTTTTTGGTATGCTAAATTCAGAAGTGCTAATGGCTTCCCTCTGTCACAAAAGGTTATCCACCCCCTACACTGCCTTTCTCCCTGTTCATCTCCTCCAGTCCCCTTTCCCTATTCATCTCCTCTTCCACCCTCCATCTCTCTCTCCCTTCCTTCCCCTCTCACTATCCCCTTCCAATCCTCTCTGATCATATCCTCCTCCCCCTCTCTCTGTCCATACTCTTCATCCATCTCTCTGTCCACCTCATCCTCCTCCCCCCTCTCTTTCTGTTCATTTCCTCCTCACCTCTCTTTCTGTCCTCCTCCCTCTCTCCCTGTCCACCTCTTGCTTCCTCCTCTGTGTCTTTGTTCATTTCCCCCTCCCCTTCCCCTACCCATCACTTCCCACCTCTCTCTCTGATCACCCATATTCATCTCAGTCTCACCCCGCCATGCCCATCCGTATGTGTACACTCTGCAAAACATGACAATAAAGCAAGCTGCCACTACTGCCAGGAACTTTAAAACCTTTTTTTCCCCATAATTTGCAGCAGTGCTGATGGAAAACGTGATAGAACATTGGTCTGTACATGGGGCTGGATTTTAGAATGTGCCTGAATAACAATACATACTGTGCAAATAAGATAACAAGATTTCAGAAGCAGGCATATTACACAAGATTTTTAAGCAGAAGTGCAGCATTAGAATTAAAGAGCCCAGTGGTTTATTCAGCTGCAATGTGAATTCATAAGGATTACACTATAAATAAATGACAGATTGATAGTTTGTGATGAGTATTACCTAACAAAGTGTTAATGTTTAGTATTTGTGCTATACATGGCATTGGCATATTGCTATTACTATATCCGCTTCTTGTTCTCAGGTTTAAACATGGTGGTGCTACAAACTTGGCCAGGTCTTCAGTTCACTGTAGAGAACAGACAAGGAAACAAATATATGAACCTCTTTTCACCTTTCGTGGGCAAGTGCTCTAGCGACTGAGCTACCAAACCACAACTCACCACTTGGCCTCACAGTTTTACTTTACCTGGTACCTCATCTCCTACTTCCCAACCCTCACTGAACCTCTTCTGTGAAACTTTCAAAATTACCAAAGATTAAAATTATCCCAAGTTCAAGGCTAGGTCCAACACATGGTTGTAATCTACCACGAAGTTTTATATTCATGCACACTCCACTGTAGAGCAAACATTTCGTTCTGCAAACAAACATATGTTTCAAAATGATCTCAAATGTTCTTCAGTAATCTCCAGTATTCTGGAACTGGAAATACTAGGTTCCAGAACTATCAGTCTCCCTGAGTATACAAGGCAAAACTCTGCTAGATTACATCAATAGTAAGTGAAAATGTGAAGCTAATATGTAAGGGATTATAAAAGTGATGAGCTATTGAGTTTCAGTGTTCAGTTCAGAAACACAAAAGAGCATCCATGTAATCACAACTGCAAGCACAGAATGACAAGGTTTTGTGAAGAACTTACTTACTTTACTTACTTTACTCTAGAAATCAGGTTCAATGGACTGCGCGCTGCTTTGAGAGATTGCATCCACTTCAGCCTGTCTTCAACTCCTTTCTTCCATACTTCCAGCACTCCCACTCTCTTAAGGTCTTTGGATATGCAGCCTAAATATCGTACAACTCAGTATTCTGATGCATCCTACATTTTTCACTCTCATTATCATAAACTGGTCCAAAAATCTTCCGAAGGACTTTCCTTTCAAATATCATCAGTCTGTTCAGATCTTGCTTGGTTGTACACCACATGGCATTTCCTTATAGTACTACTGGCTGTAGGAGTGTTTTGTAGGTGTTTATTTTTAAACATCTTGATAAACTTCTTGTTTTGAGGAGAGCATTAAGGCCATGGTAACTGTGATTACCTGCCTGTATTTCCATTTTACTGGATGGTTCATCTCTGAATACTGCACCCAGATATTTGAACTCCCTGACTTCACAATAAGAAACTTCAGTTGTCTGTAAGGGTGGAAATGGTTCTTGAGTTTCATTATGTCTACAGTGTAAAACCATGTTTTCCATCTTGTCACGATTGATTTGAAGTCCAATTTTACTCGCTGTTGTTTCCAGAATGTCAGCCATTTCCCCTAATTCTTCTTGGGACCCAGATAGTAACAATATATCATGAGCATATCTAAGGTACTTGATGTCCACATCCCCAGTCTGGATTCCTCTGAGTTCATTAGATGGCATCTCTCGCATTATCTTCTCTAATGTGAGACTGAAAAGAACAGGCGATAGTCCATCGCCCTGCCATAGCCCGGTTTTTATTTTGAATGCTTCAGTCACCTTATTTCCAATTTTTACCTTTGCTGTAGTACCCACCAGGCAGGCCTTCGTGAGGCTTACTAGCTTCTTGGCAAAACCAAACTCTTCCAGACACGTGAGCATACTTTTGCAATGAATGCAATTATATGCTTTTCTAACGTCAACAAACAGCATGTGTAGTTCTTGTTGTGAAGAAATAACATAGTAGAAGAATAACGAAGATAACTCTCTTCAGAATGCAAATATTATCAATGACTTACAAAAAATGAAGTGTCATGAAGTCCGATCACAGTTTTTCACTATTCCCACACTGTGCATCAATTTTTTTTTTTTTTTTTGAAAGTTGGTTTCTATAGCTAAAAAATAAAATTGTGTTATTTGGTGAATATGCTCACTTTTCAAGACAGAAAAAGTAAAGGGATAGTCAGAAAAACTGATCAGTTGTGGTGGAACAACATTAGTTAATCTTTCTATTGAGGAGCCATATTCGTCAGTGCAAATATTAATTACCTGATTCTTGTACAGAATGATAAAACTAAACATAACCTACAAATAATCTTGGTTGACAACAATTTTTTGTTAAAGGCAAAGGGTGTTTATAGTGTATTTTCAGGCGTGAGTTTCAAGTAAAGTACTTAAAATGCCCAATAAAATGAAGATTTCATACAAATTGAGAATTTCTGTGAAACATTCAAATTGTGTATTTAATCATTTTATAATAATGCCAGTACTGTTTTGTGGTGTTTTTCAATGCAATGTGATACAAAAAGTTGTTTCATTTTATAGTCTATAATAGTGTTACCAAAAACTATGACTAGTCCACCACTCAAAGGTATCTTGACCCAAAAAGGAAAACAATTTCAGTGTGTTGCCATAGGCAAAAATTCTTCATGTGTGCCGGCCGCAGTGGCCAAGCAGTTCTTGGCACTTCAGTCTGGAACCGTGCGACCGCTACGGTCGCAGGTTCGTATCCTGCCTCGGGCATGGATGTGTGTGATGTCCTTAGTTTTGTTAGGTTTAAGAAGTTCTAAATTCTAGGAGACTGATGACCTCAGATGTTAAGTCACATAGTGCTCAGAGCCATTTGAACCATTCTTCATGTGTGTGATTTTCCACTAGGTGGCAGCGGTGTCTTCAGTGCAGACAGGTTTGTTAGTTCATATACTGAGAGAATCATGCAAAAGATAGCACCGATCTCATAAAATCTGGCCAAGTAGAATGCTAAAAGTTGGACCAGGAAGGGGGAGGGGGGGAACTCCAAACTTCTTCCTGCGTCCACTTCATACAAACCTTGACATTGTGAAACTGTTTGTTAAAGCCCTATCAAAAGATGGTGAAACTTTCAAGTATGTGGCAAGTAAGTTTCTGTGGCTATCAAAAGCTAAGCTGAAACCAAGAGTCCTCATCAGCCCTGATATTTGGAAACTAATAACAGGCAAAACATTTGAAGAAAAAATGAAATTGAAAGATCAGCTTGGATATTTGTAAGGAGTTTCAGCAACTTTCTCTACAATTACAAAGACCCTGATTACAAGAACATAATATGAAACATGCTAGATAACTGGATGTTTCAATGAGTATGAGGCTGCACTTCCTTGACTCCCATGTCAGCTATTTTCAAGTAGGTCTAAGAACTATGAGTGAGGAAAAGGATAAAGGTCTGACCAAGATGTTTAAGCAAAGGAATCAAAGTACCAGGGTTGATGGGCTATGAGAGTGATAGTTGACTATCACTGGATGCTGCACAGGGAGTGTCTGCACATAGTGCACAAAAGAATAAGTTCAAAATGGAACTCTGATGGGAGAAAGAAGAAATATTCAGATTTATGCCATTGTATTAGTGCTGCAGGACATAATATTCATTATAATGTTAGGAATGCCTTGTTTTATCATATTTTTCTGAATAATGTTTGTTTGAATCTATGTGTTTTGCAAGAATTTTCTGGATCTTCATCATCATTTTGTGAAAAACCTTTTGTGACAGAGGGAAGCCATTAGCACTTCTGAACTTAGCATACAAAAAAACATTAGGACCATCTTCTACATGCTCTCTCTCTCTCTCTCTCTCTCTCTCTCTCTCTCTCTCTCTCTCTCTCTCTCTCTGCTTGAGCCTGTAGACTAGCAGTGGATTATATTATAAGCAGTATCAAGATATAGCCTTCCTGCAGGCTACACCAAAGTCAGACATGCAAGCAGTGTGCCAACAGAATGACTTGGCCCTTAGCTGTGCAGGCCGTAATACAGTGGAAGAGATGGCAATACTGGTGGGGACTCTGCTGTAAATGGCTACCGTGTGGTAGGGGAGGCACAGATTGTCAGCTGAAACCTATGTACAAATGTGTATGTGCTGTAACTTATAAGCTACAGCTAGTGAGTTGCAAACAATGCTATTAACAGGTTATATCAGTATGATCAATAATTCAACAATACAAACATTTATTAAATATCAATAGTGTCTTGCTATAATACCAAATAGAAATAGCTGCATAAACTAAGGATTCGTCAAAGCAAAATGAGTCCAACAATGTCCTGCCAGAAGGGTACCTTGAAAAATGAAAAGATGTAAGAAATGTGACATAGCAGACAATGTCAATTACCATTCCTCATTCAGCATAATGCTTTACGATGGACACATTTATGAGTGGAGAAACCAAGGAGAACAAACTTTGCTACATTACATTCACTATCATCAAAGAGCCAGTGCCTTATCATCAAAGTCACCAAGACGTTTCTTTCAACAACATAATGCTAGATGCATGTTATCTGTGCTGTCTTGATCTACCTCAGTACAGAGGTAGTACTGTTGCACTAGTCAGCATATCCCCCACATCTCCCAGCCTTGGGAAACATGCAGACGAGCACTGCTGAGACGTTGGCAAGGCATGAACTGGGCAAAGAGTTGAAACACCAGGGAACGATGTAGCCATATCTGTCATCAAAACCCAGTTCAACCCAATTTGCAGCCCCTGTTGGATCCAGTGTTGCTGCCACGGATGGCAGCTCTTCATACTAATTCTCACACTCTGTATATCCCTAAATGACATAGAATTTTATTATTCTTGCTACCTTACTGTACTGGCACAACAACTAAATTTTGTTATGTGCTGTCCTTCCTGGTGCTGCAGTTCTAACAGCCAGCAATTTCTATTCTTGATTAGACAAATGCTGATATTTTAAAATCTTTGAACAACACTTTTATGATTCCCTAAATTCTCAGCTGGGTAGAAAGATTACCATTTGACCTTTGTCAAGACATCTGTTATGAATTTTGGTTTGGCCATTAGTGACCTCTATGGTACAATCATTGATAGTTCCTTAATTCTGACACTATATTCTGAATTTTTATTGCGTGGATGGTATCTCATAACTTCACTTGCACAGTTCAGTACTGGGTCAAGCTAAGTGATATTATGTTGAAGTTCTGCGTAATGATGTTGACTTCTTATGCATTTCATTAATATCCAGTGTTAGTTGACTTTTACAGCTGTGGAATCCAGGCCAGTTATGGCCAGGGTTTTTAGGCTTCCGCTGGCTGTACTCATAATGTGAATACCAGAACTGTCCCCAGTAACACCCTCCAAATAAATTGTCAGTTGGGAGATATAAAACAATTGCCACCCTAACAATTACATATCACAGGCTAAAAAATGCAACACAATGGAATCTATTGTTTGTGCAAAACAAATTAGCACTGGGGCATAAATGAATTCAAATATTTTCATTTTTATATTTTTACTACAAAGCACATTCCGCAGTAGTTGTACACCATAGCTGCAGGAAAAATTCTTTATAGACTGGCAGATATGATTACATGAAATCTAATTAAATTTTTGTCAGTTGAAGCACACAAGCCAGCAAAAATCTCAGTAAAAACTGTACTCAAGTGAGTTGCAGAAACCACTAGCTATTCCAGTTGCACAATAAAGAAAAAATAAGGTGGTGGGTGACAGCTACAACAAGCACTTCCCAAACCTTCACTGCTTCAGAAAGATTCTGAAGAAGGAGAATAAAATTTTAATTTTTAGGCAGTATTTCTAAACAGTTTGTCAGAGGATGACACACAATTTCAATGTGTCACAGGTTCTTTATTTTACACCACCAGTCATGTGACACAGTACTAAGTGAAACAGTGCTAAATGCCTTCTCTGAAAACTACCTAGAACAGATGGTTCCAAACCCCCACTCATGATGGGTTACATGGTCTAGTCGCATTAATGTGATCCCACCTATGTCTGATGTCAATGTGCAATAACCACTCACAGATGGCAGCTGGCAAAACTAACAGTGGAGGGTGTATAAAGTGTGTCAAGGAATGCAGAAAACAGTGCAGTTGTTGTCATAATGCAGAAACAGCAGAATTTATCTGACATCCAAAATAGCATGATCATTGGCTTTTAGACCAAGGGTGGAAGTATTTCTAAAATGGCTAAGTGTGTAAACTGTTTATGTGCTGCCTTGCTTAAAGTATACTGCACATGGCAAAATTATGCTGTCCAAAACTGGCACCAAAGCAACTGCGGTGCGCCACATGCCTTAGATATCAGGGATGAAGCATGTTTTATACTACATCAGACAGATGACCATTGGCATGTATGGCCCTGCAACAATTTTCAGCACAGTCCAGACCGTAGGATAGAGTGTTAGGGATTGGGGAATATCTTTGTGGCATTCCTTGGGTGATCTTGTCATTCTGGAATGGGTCAATACAAGTAAGTATCTATCCTTGGGGCCATGTCTGCCATGACATGCAGTTTTTTCCCCTCTCTCAGCAAAATAGCATCTACTAGTAGGACAACGTAACATGTCACACAGCTCACACTATACATGCATGGTTCCAAGAGCAGCAGGATGAGTTTACTATACTCCTCTGGCCACCAAATGTCCTGGATTTAAACCCAATCAAGAATCCATGGAACCACCTCAATCAGGCTGTTTGCACCAAAGATCCTCAATCAAGAAACCTAGCATACCCAGCCTCAACACTGGAATTGGCATGGCTCCACATCCCCATTGGTACCTTCTAGAACCTCACTGATTCTCTTTCTACATGTCTGCACTGCAAAAGATGGTTATTCAGGCTCTTGACAGATAATCACATTAATGTGAATGGACCATGGAGATCTACTGGCAACAAATAGACCTGATTTCTTTGAGGGTGTCCACAATGAAACTGGTATCAGTGATCATGAGGCAATTGCAGCAACAATGATTACAAAAGTACAAATGCCAACTAAAACAAACAGAAAGTTTTATAATGTACTGTAAACTAGGAGCACAAGAGTTACATCATACTAAGGAACTCTTAACATTTACCTCAGGGCAAGAGGATACATAGAAACCATGTCTGGATGGATATGTACCTACCAGAACTGTTTGTGATGGGACAGACCCTCCATGGTATTCAGTCACTGTAATGAAACTTATACAGAAACAGACACTACTGCACAATACGCACAAAACAAAGTAGTGGGCTTTAGATAGATGCCAAATAAAATGCATTTTGCTGTCAGGAGAACAGTGCATTAAGCCCTCAATGAGTGCCAGTCAGAATATTGATAAAAGATCTTGCACAAAACCCAAAGAAATTCTAGTCATATGTAAGGGTTGTTAGTGTCACCAAAGTTAGTGTCCAGATATCCATGGACTAGACATGAACTGAAATTGAGTGTAGCAAAGCAAAAGCAGGAATGCTGACGTTTACAAACGTTTCTCTACAAAGGAAAACTTAGGAACAGTGCCACAACTTAATTGTCATACCACTGAAAATATGAGTTTTAGTGTCAGTGGCATTGAGAATCAATTGAAATACTTAAAACTGAACAAAGTTCCAGGGCCCAATGGGATTCCTAACAGATGTTATACTGAATTTGCAGCTGATTTAGCCCCTCTTTTCACTATAATCTATCATAGATCCCTCGAACAAAAGACCATCTTCAGTAGTTGGGAGAAAGATTTACAAGAAGAGTAATAGAAGTGATGCACAAAACTACTGTTTGATATCCTTGATGTCAATTTGTTCTAGAATCTTAGAACATATTCTGAGCTCAAATGGAAAGAGGTATCTCAAGCAGAATGACCTCCTTCATGACAACCAGCATGGATTCCGAAAACATAGATCATGTGAAATCCATACTTTTCTCACATGATGTCCTGAAAGCCATAGATCAAAGCAGTCAGGTGGACATACTATAGCTCAATTTCTAAAAAGTATTTACTTAGTACCACATCTACTCTTATTGTCAAAATTATAATAGTATGGGGTATCAAATGGAATGTGTGATTGATTTGACAATTTTTTGGTAGGGAGGACACAGCAAGTTATCTTCGATGGAGGGTCATGGACAGACAGAGAAATAACTTCGAATGAGACTTAGGGAAGTGTGTTGGGACTCTTGCTGTTCATGTTTATATTAATGACCTTGCGACAATATTAATGGTAACCTGAGAGTTTTTGAAGAGGATGCAGATAACTGTAAAGAAGTACTGTCTGAAAGAAGATGCACAATTATTCAGTCAGTGCTTGATAAGATTTAAAAGTGGTGAAAAACTGGCAACTTTGCTTTAAAAGTAAAATTGTGCTCTTCACAGAATGAAAAAAATTAGTATCCTATGTCTATAACATCAATGAATGACAGTTGTAATAGATCACCTCATACAAATACCTGAATGTAACAGTTTGTATGGATATGAAATGGAATGAGCAAATAGGCAAATCAGGTGACAGACAGCAGTTCAGTGGTAGTATACTTGGGAAGTGCAATGAGTCCACTAAGAAGACTGCATATAGAACACTCATGCAATACATCCTAGTGTGTGGGGCTCATACCAAATGGGATTAACAGGGGTATTGAGCAGATACAAAGAAGGGCAGTATGAATGGTCAGATGTTTATTCTATGCATGGGAGAGTGTTACAAAGATGCTAAAAAAAAAAACTGAGTTAGCAGATGTTTCAAGGCAGACACAAACTTTCTGGTGAAGATCTACTTCAAAAGTTTTTATAACAAACTTTAACTGATGAATCTATGAATATATTACAAATGCCAACATATTGCTCTCTTAGAGATCACAAAGACAAGATTAGACTAATTACACTACACACTGAAACAATTAAACCATCAACATTCTCTTGATCCATATGTGAATGAAATGGGAGAAAGTCCTAATAAATGGTGCAATGGGATGTACCCTCTGCAACAATGGTTTGCAGAGTACAGATATAGACATAGATATACACGATGTTTAAGAAAAGTAATGAGATTGAGAGTGAACTGGTAATGTTGTGTTGTTCTACTTGTGCAGATGGGTTTGTTCACCCTTTCCAGATGCTCAGTCCTAGTTTCACCTCTGTACAGCCATCACTGAAGTTGTGTTTTTGTTGTGTGTTACAAAAATGGAATAGCAGAATTTGGATCAACATTATGTCATCAAGTTTTGCATTCAACTTGGAGAATCCATGAGTGTGACCTTTAAAAGTTGAAACATGTCTGAGGGGACCTATCAAGAGCACAAGTGTTTTGCTGGCACAAATCATTTTTGAAAGATTGAGAACATGCTGAAAGTGAAATTTGCTAAGGGAGACCTTCAATTTCAAAACCTATCGAAAATGTCAAATGTATGCATTCTCTTGTGAGATCAGACTGACATTTAACAATAAGAAAGATGGGTGACATGTCCTGTCACCATACCTCAAATTTTGACTGAAGGTTTGCACACGCAAAAGGTTCATGCCAAATTGGTGCCTAAAAACCTCACAACTGAGCAGAAGGACAATTGAAGAAATGTGTATGTTTATCTTCTTGAGAGGATTTCCAAAGACCACAAATGGTTCAGTCATGTGATGACAAGTGATAAATTTGGATTTTTTAGCACAATCCTTGAACAAAGGAGCAAAGTGAGGAGTGGCACATTGAGACATCTCCTCAACCAAAACAAGCTCAAATGAGGAAAACAAGGATCAGAAAAATGTTGATTTGCTTTTTTGACAGTACGGATAGCATGCATAACTAATTTGTTCCTCCAGGGCAAACTGTCCACCAAGTGCATCACAAAGATGTCCTTGAAAGGTTCAGAAAAATGGTGAATCAAGTGGACTGGACTTTGCAGAGAAGTTGATGCTGTGTCATAACAATGCTACAAGTCACACAGCCACTTCCATCTCAAAATTTTGACCTCAAAAGGCGCTCTTGTTGTTCCACAGCCCCCTCCCCCTATTCACCTGATCTGAGTTCTTGTGACTTCTTCCTTTTCCAGAAATTGAAAAATGTCTTAAAAATACATTATTTTGGGATGCTGGGAAACATTCGCAATAAAGTGACTGTCATGTTAAAAGGCCCTACCAGTTGAGGACCTTCAGCACCACTATCAAGACTGAAAACAACAACTCTGACAGTGTATAGCTGCTGAAGGAAACTACTTGTTATTTGAAACAAATACAAACTTTTATAGACAAGAAATCAATCTCATTACTTTTCTCACATACATTGTAGACTGTTTGATATGCTTTGCTTCTTAGTTCTTACCTTTTCTTGTTTTATAAGATTTTCTTATGGCAGCACATGCTCAGTCTGGTTTTGCTTTGACTAATCCTTTGTTTGTCCAAATACTCCTTTTCTGGTATTCTTGTGAAAAATTATTGACTCTGAACATCTACACTTGTCTAATTATTGGCTATATTGACCTAACATGCTAAAATGATCATTTGGAGACTCACTAGCAACTACCCCATGGTGCAGTGGTCATTCACTATGGAGCCCCATCACTACAATTGTACCTTCCCCCACTGTGCTGACTGCACAGGTATGGGCCAAGTATTTTGCGCACATTCTACCCATAGCCTGCAGCTGAGGAAGAGCATTCTAAATAAGCTCAAAATCAGCCTGCCCTCCTTTGTAAGAGGAAGTAATGAAATATCCCAACACAAGAAAGAGCTGTAGTGTGAAAGCACAAGGTTTTGTGTGTCTGTGTGCAGATTGCGCACGCACGCGTCTGCTGCTGGAAGCGGAGGGGCGCCAGGATGGGCTGCCGAGGTGCTGCGCCTCTGGTGACTTTGTAGCATGGCAGTGCTGGCGTGGCCGCTGCTACTGTGTGGATGGGCATGGCGCACAGAGTTCATCAGATGTACCAGCCTCAGAGGTGACTTCACTACCCTGCTGGGCCGATGACGACAAGAATGTTTGTGCATCAGATGATGGTGTCTAGTCCCAGCAGGTCTGTACTCCACTCGCAAAAAGTTTTCACTGCTCTACAACAAGCACATACATCTTTTCTAACTTTGTATTTATGCTTTCAGTCTCATACACAAGCTTGTTTCACTCTAATGTATTTCTGGTCAAAACAGACTACTTATGGTGGATGTAGATTTATGTGTTTAGTGTGTGTGGTTGCCAGATCCAGTGATGTACACTATACACCATGTAAAATGTGTCATTTTATTGGTCCAAATCATATATGGTTGATTCCCGGTACACACATGTTTACAGCTTCACGCAAGACCACAGACTGCTCCCAAAGAGCTTGGAAAACAAAGATGTTGATATGTAACTTCTCAATAGTTGTCGAATTAGCCCCCTAATTTAAACCTCAAACTGCAGGACATTAACACTCCCTTACAGTGGAATTTCATTAAAGGCCGAAGCAGATGAACTGAGGCTCGGAGTGGGTTTTCTCTTAGTCCATGCTCTTTCACCTAACATACATTGAGGTACAGTAATCTTTAACTCAGTAGACTGCACCACCAGTTCTGGTATTTCTTTCCTCTCGTCCTATTGTGTGAGCTAGCTGAAGGTACCGTTGCAGTGCTCTCTATTAAATTAGCACAATGACGAGCTTCAGGACAACAACAAAGCCCTCCACTTACACATTGCCACCGTGCAAGCTGAGTACATGGACCCTCGTAAGCAGGTCATCAAGCTGTCACACATGGCCATGTCCCCAGCCCCTGCACCACATCCTCGCACCCACCGCCAACGCCGTGTGACTTTTCTACTGCTGGACAGACACTGTGTTCACGACACCTACAAGCATGCCACCGAGCTCCACAACAGGGACTACCAGTTGATCACTGTCACTGTTGCTGACCCACTGACCGGGGAAACACAAGCATGTGCATTAAAGGTTAATCATACTTCATTGGGTGTAGGTGCACCATCCCCATCGGTGTCTGCGATCGACAATGGTACTCTCCATTGAATCTGTGGTGTCACCGCTGGACACCACACTTGCTAGGTGGTAGCCTTTAAATCGGCCACAGTCCATTAGTATACGTCGGACCCGCGTGTCGCCACTATCAGTGATTGCAGACAAGCCGTCACACGGCAGGTCTAGAGAGACTCCCTAGCACTCGCCCCAGTTGTACAGCCGACTGCTAGTGACGGTTCACTGACTACATACGCTCTCATTTGTAGAGATGACCGTTTAGCATAGCCTTCAGCTATGTCATTTGCTACGACCTAGCAAGGCGCCATTTTCAGTTACTATAATCTGAACAGATAATATTGTGAATCATGTACCGTCAAGAGCGACATTCATCATAAATGAATTAAAGTTAAGTATCAACTAGCTACGTTCGCTTTCTGAATTCTAATTCCTTGTCATGTTCCAGACCTCACGTCAGTATAGTCCTTCCCTCCTCACGCCAGCCTGCGTGAGCTAAAACATGTGCATTTTAGCCTCCTCTAGTAACACAGTTTTAGAAAGTAAGACTTTTCACCTTTCTTCTAATAGTTGGTCATCACCCATTGATTTCATGCCAAGAAAGATGACACCTTCCATCTCTGAACAGACTATCAAGTGCTTAAAACCAGAACAACGTTAGATAATTATCCCATAATATTCAAGATTTTGCTTCCCAACTGCACGGGGCACAAATTTTCAGTGTAATTGACTGTCACAAGGTGTGCCACCAACTGCCAATGGCATCAGAGGATGTTGAAAAAACCACCATCTTCACCCAGTTCAGATTGTGTGAGTATCTGTTTATGCTTTTTGGTCTTAAAAACACTGCACAGATGTGGCAAAGGTTCATTGACTTGTTGGTTGGAAAACTGGACTTTGTGTATGTGTACCTGGATGATTTGTTAATTTTTTCTTCCTCACTCAAGGAACATGAACTCCACTTAAATACAGTGTTACAACTCTCACAAGCAAATGGTGTTACATGGAACAATGCTAAGTCACAATAGAACTGCACTAGTATCACTTTTCTGGGCCACGTGGTTTCTGCCAACTGCATCCACTCCCTACCTGAACAGGTCGAGGCTGTCAGTATTGTGCCTTTGCCCAAAGACTTTCAGGGCCTCCGTCACTTCCTGTGTATTACTGTAAATTACTACTGCAAACACATTCTCCAAGCCGCTGACATAGAAGCCCCATTGACAGACGCTCTCGCGGGCAAAAACACTTCAGGGTCTTGGGCAGTAACCTAGACTCCCAACATGTGACATGTATTTGATAACGTCAAGTCAGCCTTACACAAGGCCTTTAAGCTCATTCACCCCATCCCTGACACTCCAATTTCGCTTACTACAAATGTGAGTGAGGCAGCAGTGGGGGTGGTGCTTCAGCAATCTGTGAGTTCTGTTGTACAGCCGCACAGATTTTTCTCCCACAAACTGTCTGATTCTCAACACAAATGGTCGACCTTCGACAAGAAACTGATTGCTATTGACACCACTATCAAACATTCACAAGATGATATTGAAGGTCATCATCTTGTGGTATTTACCAATCACAAACCACTCATATACGCTTTCCACAACCCAGGTGAGGATTCATCCCGAGATGTTTCCATCATATGGACCTCATATGCCAGTTTACAAATGACATACATTATGTCAGAGGGGCAGACAATGTTGTGGCCAATTTTTTATCTTGTGTGTCAGTATTATCTTCACAACTGGACCTCAGTGGGCTCCCTAGATTGCAAACAGATGATTCTAAACTTGTTACATTGCACTCTGATACTAAAACAGGACTCAAACTCGATTTATGGACACTTCTCAGGTTCCCATCACCCATCTGGTGTGACATTTCAACAGGACACATACATCCAATGATTCCTGCACCTCTCTGCTGGGGCATTTTTAATAGTATTCATGACATGGCACACCCTGGCGTACTTGGCACTGCATGTCTGGTATCTGAATGTTTCATTTAGCCTGGCTTGATAAAACAGTGTTGCAGTTGGGCATGAGCATGTGTGGCTTGTCAGTGTGCAAAAGTAGAATGTCATGCACAACCCTCCATCGGTACGTTTGACTTAGCAAAACGATAATTTCAACACATACACATCAGTGTCATTGGGCTCTTACCTCCTCTGGCCCCTCTCGTTACATACTGTCTGACATCAATAGGTTTACCCGCTGAGTAGAGGTAATTCCCCTCACTACTATCACAGCTGACACAGTGGCCTGAGCCCTTTTATTAATGTGTATCTCACACTTTGGCTGCCCAGCTTCTATCACCATTGAGCAGGGCTGCCAGTTTGAATTCGCCCTCTTCCAGCAACGTTGTGAACTGTGCAGGGTGAAATGATTTAGTACAACAGCGTACTACCCCTAGAACAATAAGCTTGTCAAACACTGGCAATGAACACTTAAAGCTTCACGGATGTGCCACGAAGGTGAGTGAGCCGACACCCTATCATGGGTAATGTTAAGCATTCAGGCCGCATATAAAGAGGACATTGTCACGTCTCTGGCAGAATCCTATATACAGAGAACCCCCAACACTCCCAAGCAGATCAGTGTACAGCATCATCCGTCGAGCTGCATGAGGCTAAAATGGCAGTGGAGGGGGTCATGTCCATAGATTTCTCCAATAGTAGCACCACAGTAGAGCTGGTAAGCGAGGAGTTACGGAGGCATCTGCCAGGTGGCATTGGGTCCGCATGTGAGCACAGGCAACTCATGCGCACTCTGTACAAAATGATGGAAACTACGGCACAAGTGTGCCAAACCCTGAGGTCTAAGGACCCCCGGGGAGGGTGGGTGGTTGGGTGGGGTGGGGGGTTATGCAGAGGTGACAGGATGTTGTAAACCTGGTCTGTGATCTTCAGATTAGCATCCAGTTGGGCGGAAGTTAGATGGAGAAGGTGAATTTGAACTTTTGGAGGTAGTTTGAGCAATCAGATGCTCTGGCATATGATGTGTGTCAGTCGTAGTGCGGAGATGACACCAGAGCTGCGACGGGTATCTGGAACCCAGTGACTCATGACTGACGATGAGGCAGATAGCTTCCTCTGTAGATCTGGATAGGCACTCAAGGATGGTGCATCGGGTGAACACATAGTTGTCGACAGCGGGAGGCGAAGCCACAATATCACAGATCAGGTCTGGTTCATCAAGGAGGTGACACAGTAAGCAAAGGAATTTGGAGTTGTCTTCAGCGATGCTGTGCTGCAGGACGTAGCTGACCAAGGCAAACCATGTGCGTGGGTGGTTCTTGCGAAGGGGCAGTAGTTTAGGCCAATGGATCGGGGAGTCTTGGTGTCATGGTTTGTCAGAAGCTGCCACTCCCTGTCCATAGGTCTGCAGCAGAAGTGGCTTCAGTGCAGTAGCAGTGTACCAGTTCATGACACTGTCAATCGCATGTGACACGGTAGGCACGGCTGGCTTAACCATGGTCAAGAAATCAATGAGTTGGGCGTTTGGTGGAGTAACACCAACAGGCATAGAATGGACCAGTGTGGAAGGGTCAACCGTAGTCGACCAATGTGAAGAAAATGATAGAGTACAGTTTCCGGGCCCCTCTCTACAAGTGCATTAAAGTTGTTGAAATCACCTAATGTTTGAGGAACATACACAGCAGACATGGCAGGAATGGTCTGTGCCATCGGAAACACTCATAAAGCAGACGCTGCTAGTGTGGAGAGGAGGTTTGGGATAGGGGGGCTGGTTCAAAATCCGGAGTTCTGTTATAAACATGAAATTTTGCTGTCCTGAGCATCCAGCTCGATTTGTAACGCCACTGGCCCAGGTGGAAAGTTCACACTGGCACTTGGGAAATTTATAAACATAGTAATTGGTGTTTGAGCCCATTGTGTCAGCCCTTGTTGAACACTCAGTACATGTGGTAAGTTCACATTCAATGTAAAATATTCTCATGCAAAGTTTTGTTCACGAAACACGTTCTGTTGGTATGGAACACTGCCACACAGCAGCAGATTCATGCAGCATAACAAAAAGTTTTTGTTTGTACCTGATGCCGGTACACGGGGCTGTGGAAATGTAGAAATGCTGTCCTGTTGGGTACAGCTACTGGTGTGTTGAGAAACTGCATCAAACAATTAGGAACACAAGGTGTAAAATTGGAAAACGAAGCTGGGGCATCCGTTGGGAAACCTAGTTAGCTCATGTGCAATCTAACAGGCAGCAAGTAGTCCATTGTGTACTGCATGATGGAATGAGAGTTCTTGTAGCACTCATGAATAAATTCGGGGTCACCAGTATGGGCAAAAATGTTAACCAATTCCTGCTACATTCACTCACACTATACTAATGGATTATATGTGTTATTAATCTTTATTTTATCCTTTATTTTGTTTTCATGACACATTGTGAAGGATCTGATATTTTTCCTACAAGTGTTTGCCCACAAGAGGGACTAAATATCTAACAGAAAAAAAATCTGAGTTTTACAACACTTGCACAAAGAAAAAAGCCTATACTGTGCAGAGATAAAAAATATATGTGGATAATAGTCTTTAATGAAAATGCTTGCACTATGGAAAAGTCAGCTCTGTTGAACAAGAAAAATAGCTGCAAACAATATTTGTCATTTTGAAAGGAAACTAGACACAAAAGCATAAACCTGCATTTCCTCTGGAAACTAAAACTAGCATATGCACCCCCCCCCCCCCCCAACCCCACATTAACTGTCCTATGAAAATACCTACAGCTCATTGTCAGAAAGGTTAAGACATTTAACTTTCTGGCATCATGCATCTTCCTCAACACAGCCCAAGAGTTTCTGCAATTGCCGCTGGTGGATTTCCTGTCATTCTCTTTGTGTTAGTTTGACATATCATGGATCATTTACGTGTGTACACAAATACTTATCATACAATATAACTCAGCCCTTCTCTGCCAATGAATAAATTGGTTGAAGGAGTGTTGCAGATTACTAGACAATTTTTATTGCTTCCTTAAAAACCATAGCCTCTGTTTACGAAACTCTCACTACTGCATTGCAAGGTGACTGAACAAAGGGTAAAAAATCTATTACCACCTTAGCTGCTAAACAGTACAACACATGGTAGCATTGTAGAAGGCATCGTGTATGCAAGGTGTGTAAGGTTGGAAAGAACATAGCACTAAACTGAGCCATGTACTCCTGCTGGCAGAATTGTCATGGCAAAATTTGGATGTCATCTGCCTGTCAAAATCCTGTCGTAAGAGATAAGATAATGAACATGCATCACTCAGTGGAAGGGTGGAAGGCTTCATTGTCTCATAGATGGTGAGCAATTCCCAATCAAATGTGGCCCATTTGCTCTGGGGTCAGATAGCTTAGTGGAAAATAAGGCAAGTGGCTGCCAAGAGTCTCCAACATGCTGTTGAAGTACTGCACTGATCATGGACTGACTCACATCAGTGATGACAGTGAGGGTGAAAGGAGGGGAGTGTTCCAGGAGGGCCGCATTGACAGGATTGCACTTAGTGCTCTCAAAACTGACTGTCACAGGCAGTGTCAACAGAATGGGATTTTTATCCTTTGTTTGGTTGCCTTGCAGTGGCAGTGGTGAGAGTCTCCTGAACAGAGGCCACCTTTTTAAGAAAGAAAAAAAATTGCCTAGTAATCTGCAGCATTCCTTATATGTCACAGGACATGGAAATTCCTACTTTCTCTGGCTGGGGACTTGGGCCAGAAGTGGAAATGGTGTGCCCTAATAATTTAATCTCATCTATCCTGAAACACATTTTCTATGTTGAGAACAGCCCCTTCTCTTTCCACAAGGACAAAAATCTCCCTGATGTGCTGATGGTGTTAAGCCAGCCATATCATAGGAGTAGGTACATTGATGATGAATTCTATGTACCGACTCGGCAGAAAATCCTAAGAAATTTAGGTCTTATGTCAAAGAGGTAGGTGGATCAAAACAAAATGTCCAGACACTCTGTGACCAAAATGGTACTGAAACAGAGGATGACAGACTAAAGACCGAAATACTAAATGTCTTTTTCCAAAGCTGTTTCACAGAGGAAGACTGCACTGTAGTTCCTTCTCTAGATTGTCGCACAGATGACAAAATGGTAGA
Organism: Schistocerca gregaria; assembly: GCF_023897955.1. Lineage (NCBI taxonomy): Eukaryota > Metazoa > Arthropoda > Insecta > Orthoptera > Acrididae > Schistocerca > Schistocerca gregaria. Next base: position 468,561,488 of record NC_064926.1, read on the forward strand.
TATCGAAATAGATGACAGAGGGATAGAAAAACAAATAAAATCGCTCAAAAGAGGAAAGGCCGCTGGGCCTGATAGGATACCAATTCGATGTTACACAGAGTATGCGAAGGAACTTGGTCCCCCCTTCTTGCAGCGGTGTACCATAGGTCTCTAGAAGAGCGAAGCATTCCAAATGATTGGCAAAGGGCACAGGTCATCCCTGTTTTCAAGAAGGGACGTTGAATAGATGTGCAGAACTATAGACCTATATCTCTAGCATTGACCAGTTGTAGCATTTTGGGACACATATTACGTTTGAGTATAATGACTTTTCTGGAGACTAGAAATCTACTCTGTAGGAATCAGCAAGGCTTTCGAAAAAGACAATCATGTGAAACCCAGCTCGCACTATTCGTCCACAAGACTCAGAGGGTCATAGACATGGGTTCCCAGGTGGATGCCGTGTTTCTTGGCTTCTGCAAGGCGTTCGATACAGTCCCCCACAGTTGTTTAATGAACAAAGTAAGAGCATATGGACTATCAGACCAATTGTGTGATTGGATTGAAGAGTTCCTCGATAACAGAACGCAGCATGTCATTCTCAATGGAGAGAAGTCTTCAAAAGTATGAGTGATTTCAGGTGTGCTGCAGGAGAGTTTTGTAGGACCACTGCTATTCACGATATACATAAAGGACCTTGTGGATGACATCAGAAGTTCACTGAGGCTTTTTGCAGATGATGCTGTGGTATATCGAGAGGTTGTAACAATGCAAAATTGTACTGAAATGGAGGAGGATCTGCAGCGAATAGACGCATGGTGCAGGGAATGGCAATTGAATCTCAATGTAGACAAGTGTAATGTGCTGTGAAAACATAGAAAGAAAGATCCCACATCATTTAGCAACAATTTTGGATGACATCGGAAGTTCACTGAGGCTTTTTGCGGATGATGCTGTGGTGTATCGAGAGGTTGTAACAATGGAAAATGGTACTGTAATGCAGGAGGATCTGCAACAAATTGATGCATGGTGCAGGGAATGGCAATTGAATCTTAATGTAGACAAGTGTAATGTGCTGTGAATAAATAGAAAAAAAGATCCTTTATCATTTAGCTACAATATAGCGGGTCAGCAATTGGAAGCAGTTAATAACATAAATTATCTGGGAGTAGGCATTAGGAGTGATTTAAAATGGAATGATCATATAAAGTTGATCGTCGGTAAAGCAGATACCAGACTGAGATTCATTGGAAGGATCCTAAGGAAATGCAATCTGAAAACAAAGGAAGTAGGTTACAGTACACTTGTTTGCCCACTGCTTGAATATAATCACCAGTGTGGGATCTGTACCAGATAGGGTTGATAGAAGAGATAGAGAAGATCCAACGGAGAGCAGCACATTTCATTACAGGATCATTTAGTAATTGTGAAAGTGTTATGGAGATGATAGGTAAACTCCAGTGGAAGACTCTGCAGGAGAGACGCTCAGTAGCTCGGTATGGGCTTTTGTTGAAGTTTTGAGAACATACCATCACCGAGGAGGGGAGAAGACTGTAATGGGAGATAAATCTACACTAAGGATCAGGCAGGTGATATCAGCCACAGTGAAAGCCAAAAGGCACTCTTCCAAGGCCAAGATAAACAAGATGGGTGTGGGGACTGCATGAGTGGATGATGGAGCCATTTGCAGCAATGAGAAGGAAAGGGTTGAGGGGGAGGGGGGGGGGGAGGGAGGGAGTGGGATGGTATGTTGGACAAGAGAAGGAGTTTTCACAGCAACATTAACAAGTCAGAGACAGTCTCAATAAGGTAAAGTGAATGGTAGGGTAGGATTATGGCAATTAGCCAAAAACAGCAGGTGCTGGTAAATTTCTGAGCACCCAGGCACACCTACTGTCAGTTGCTAACTGTGTTTGGGTTGAGCAGGGTGGCCTGCAGTTGCCAGGATCACTGCTGAAGCACTCATGAGACCAGCACATGGGCCTAGCATCATGTGGTTCCTCCAGCTCGCCAGATGGGTGAGGTGTAATGTGCATGAGCAGGAGAGGGGAAGAGGTTGCTACAGTCGTGTGGTCCATGAGGGTAAAGACCTTAGCTGCAAGGGAGGGGAACAAAACCAATGTGCACTCCATGTGCATACCGAGGGGAGTCATTCCAGATGTGGAAAGGGTCCTTCCGGATGCCATGAAGGGTACAGGGTGCACCCATCTGCAGGTGGTCGCTCATGTCGGCACCAATGATGTGTGTCGCTATGGATCGGAGGAAATCCTCTCTGGCTTCCGGCGTCTATCTGATTTAGTGAAGACTGCCAGTCTCGCTAGCGGGATGAAAGCAGAGCTCACCATCTGCAGCATTGTTGACAGAACTGACTGTGGACCTTTGGTACAGAGCCGAGTGGAGGGTCTGAATCAGAGGCTGAGACGGTTCTGCGACCATGTGGGCTGCAGATTCCTTGACTTGCGCCATAGGGTTGTGGGGTTTCGGGTTCTGCTGGATAGGCCAGCCATCCACTACACACAGCAGGTGGCTACACGGGTAGCATGGGTTGTGTGGCGTGGACTGGGCAGTTTTTTAGGTTAGATGGCCTCGGGCAAGTACAGAAAGGGCAACAGATTCAAAGGGTGCGGGACAAAGTCAGGTCATGCAGGGACCAAGCAGAAATCAGTATTGTAATTGTAAACTGTCAAAGCTGCATTGGTAAAGTAGTGGAACTTCAAATGCTGATAGAAAGCACCAAAGCTGAAATTGTTATAGGTACAGAAAGCTGGCTGAAGCCAGAGATAAATTCTGCCAAAATTTTTACAAAGGCTCAGACGGTGTTCAGAAAGGATAGATTGCATGCAACCGGTGGTGGCGTGTTTGTCGCTGTTAGTAGTAGTTCGTCCTGTAGTGAAATAGAAGTGGATAATTCCTGAGAATTATTATAGCTGGAGGTTATACTCAACAACCGAGCTAGGTTAATAATTGGTTCCTTTTACCGACCTCCCGACTCAGCAGCATTAGTGGCAGAACAACTGAGAAAAAATCTGGAATACATTTCACTTAAATTTCCTCAGCATGTTATAGTGTTAAGTAGAGATTTCAATTTACCAGATATAGACTGGGACACTCAGATGTTTAGGACAGGTGGTAGGGAGAGAGCATCGAGTGACATTATACTGAGTGCACTATCTGAAAATTACCGCAAGCAATTAAACAGAGAACTGACCTGTGGAGATAACATCTTGGACCTACTGATAACAAACAGACCCAAACTTTTCGACTCTGTAAGTGCAGAACAGGGCAGCATCCCTGAATATGGAAGTAAATAGGAATATAAAAAAAGGGAGGGAGGTTTATCTGTTTAGCGAGAGTAATAGGAGGCAGATTTCAGACTACCTAACAGATCAAAACAAAAATTTCTCTTCCGACACTTACAATGTTGAGTGTTTATGGAATAAGTTCAAGGCAATCGTAAAATTCGTTTTAGACAGGTACGTGCCCGAGTAAAACTCTGAGGGGCGGGAAAACCCACCGTGGTTCAACAACAAACTTAGGAAACTACTATGAAAGCAAAGAGGGCTTTACTGCAAGTTTAAACACAGCCAAAACCTCTCAGAAAAACAGAAGCTAAACGATGTCAAAGTTAGCGTAAGGAGGGCTATGTGTGATGTGTTCAGTGAATTCTAAAGTAAAATGCTATGTACCAACTTGACAGAAAATCCTAGGAAGTTCTGGTATTACGTTAAATCAGTAAGTGGATCGAAACAGCATATCCAGACACTCTGGGATGATTATGGCATTGAAACAGAGGATGACACACGTAAAGCTGAAATACTAAACACCTTTCTCCAAAGCTGTTTCACAGAGGAAGACCGCACTGCAGTTCCTTCTCTAAATCCTTGCATGAACGAAAAAATGGTTGACATCGAAGTAAGTGTCCAAGGAATAGAAAAGCAACTGAAATCACAGAGGAAAGCACAGGTAGTCTCAGTTTTCAAGAAGGGTCATCGAGCAGATGTGCAAAACTATAGGCCTATATCTGACATCAATCTGTTGTAGAATTTTGAACATGTTTTTTGCTCATGTATCATGTCATTTCTGGAAACCCAGAATCTACTCTGTAGGAATCAACATGGATTCCAGAAACAGCGATCATGTGAGACCCAACTCGCTTTATTTGTTCATGAGACCCAGAAAATATTAGATACAGGCTCCCAGGTAGATGCTATTTTCCTTGACTTCCAGAAGGTGTTCGATACAGTTCTGCACTGTCGCCTGATAAACAAAGTAAGAGCCTACGGAATATCAGACCAGCTGTGTGGCTGGATTGAAGAGTTTTTAGCAAACAGATCACAGCATGTTGTTCTCAATGGAAAAGCATCTACAGACGTTAAAGTAACCTCTGGTGTGCCACAGGGGAGTGTTATGGGACCACTGCTTTTCACAATTTATATAAATGACCTAGTAGATAGTGTCAGAAGTTCCATGTGGCTTTTCGTGGATGATGCTGTAGTATACAGAGAAGTTTCAGCATTAGAAAATTGCAGCGAAATGCAGCAAGATATGCAGCGGATAGGCACTTGGTGCAGGGAGTGGCAACTGACCCTTAACATAGACAAATGTAATGTATTGTGAATACATAGAAAGAAGGATCCTTTATTGTATTATTATATGATAGTAGAACAAACACTGGTAACAGTTACTTCTGTAAAATATCTGGGAGTATGCGTACAGAACTATTTGAAGTGGAATGATCATATAAAATTAATTGTTGGTAAGGCAGGTGCCAGGTTGACATTCATTGGGTGAGTCCTTAGAAAATGTAGTCCATCAACAAAGGAGGTGGCTTACAAAACACTCGTTCGATCTATACTTGAGTATTGCTCATAAGTGTGGGATCCATACCAGGTTGGGTTGACAGAGGAGATAGAGATGATCCAAAGAAGAGTGGTGTGTTTTGTCACAGGGCTTTTTGGTAAGCGTGACAGCGTTACGGAGATGTTTAGCAAACTCAAGTGGCAGACTCTGCAAGAGAAGCGCTCTGCATCGTGGTGTAGCTTGCTGTCCAGGTTTCGAGAGGGTACGTTTCTGTATGAGGTATCGAATATATTGCTTCCCCCTACTTATACCTCCCAAGGAGATCACAAATGTAAAATTAGAGAGATTTGAACGTGCACAGAGGCTTTCTGGCAGTCGTTCTTCCCACAAACCATACGAGACTGGAACAGGAAAGGGAGGTAACGACAGTGGCATGTAGGGTGCCCTCTGTCACACACCACTATTGAGTGGCTTGCGGAGTATAAATGTATATGTAGATGTAGATGTAGATGTGGACTGTGCAGGGCTTTGGTTGGGGAGGGGGCACAGACGCAGGAAGGTGTAAACAAGTGATGACAGTGATTAAACCAGCCATCTCACTGCTCAAATCCCCAATGAGCTCTGTTGGGTCTGACTGTGCACCCTGAGGTGCTACTGCTGCTTGTATTTCAGGGCAGCTGAAGGACTTCTTACTGTAGTGGCACAAGGGCTCCAGAGTGGCGGGAGGGTGTAAGGGGACCGGATGACAGATGTGGTCGAGAGCTTGCTGAGGTCAGTGGGCAGGTCAAGGGACTAGAACATCCAGTCTGCTATTAATGGTGGTGACATTGATATCTGTATGGTTCTGTGTGGAGAGTGCCGTAAGATCACAGAAGGCAACAGAAAATTCCTTTTGTGGAATAAAAGCTTATCCAGCATGACATAGGGTTTGATTAAGGCATGGACATGTGGGAGCTGAGTGGGCCTCATATTGGAACATTCCTCAAAAGAAAATAGTGCTTGGGAGCAATGCACTTTGGGCGATGTTAATCATGTGATTAGGTATTCTTTTAATTTATAGTGGCTGTCAGACTGCAGAGACTTGGTTATGATGTCATGAATCTTCACTGTGACAGCCAGCTCAGGTCACTCAACTACATCTACATCTACATCCATACTCCACAAGCCACCGGACGGTGTGTGGCGGAAGGTACTTTGAGTGCCTCTATCGGTTCTCCCTTCTATTCCAGTCTCGTATTGTTCGTGGAAAGAAAGATTGTCAATATGCCTCTGTGTGGGCTCTAATCTCTCTGATTTTATCCTCATGGTCTCTTCACGAGATATACGTAGGAGGGAGCAATATACTGCTTGACTCCTAAGTGAAAGTATGTTCTCGAAACTTCAACAAAAGCCCGTACTGAGCTACTGAGCATCCCTCCTGCAGAGTCTTCCACTGGAGTTTACCTATCATCTCCATAACACTTTCACAATTACTAAATGATCCTGTAATGAAATGTGCTGCTCTCCGTTGGATCTTCTCTATCTCTTCTATCAACCCTGTCTGGTACGGATCCCACGCTGGTGATTATATTCAAGCAGTGGGCAAACAAGTGTATTGTAACATACTTCCTTTGTTTTTGGATTACATTTCCTTAGATCCTTCCAATGAATCCCAGTCTGGCATCTGCTTTACCGACGATCAACTTTGTATGATCATTCCACTTTAAATCACTCCTAATGCCTACTCCCAGATAAATTATGGAATTAACTGCTTCCAGTTGCTGACCTGCTATATTGTAGCTAAATGATAAAGGATCTTTCTTTCCATGTATTCGTAGCACATTACACTTGTCTACATTGAGATTCAATTGCCATTCCCTGCACCATGCATCAATTCGTTGCAGATCCTCCTGCATTTCAGTACAATTTTCCATAGTACAACCTCTTGATATACTACAGCATCAACCGCAAAATGCCTCAGTGAACTTCCAATGTTATCCACAAGGTCATTTATGTATATTGTGAATAGCAATGGTCCTACGACACTCCCCTGCGGCACGCCTGAAATCACTCTTACTTCGGAAGACTTCTCTCCATTGAGAATGACATGCTGCGTTCTGTTATCTAGGAACACTTCAATCCAATCACATAATTGGTCTGGTAGTCCATATTCTCTTACTTTGTTCATTAAACAACTTTCGGAAGTGAAGAAACACGGCATCTACCTGGGAACCCACGTATATGGCCCTCTGAGTCTCTTGGACAAATAGCGCGATCTGAGTTTCACACGTCTTTATCGAAACCCATACTGATTCCTACAGAGTAGATTCCCATCAGGTCCAGCAGCCTTTCCTCTTTTCAGCAATTTTAATTGTTTCTCTATCCCTCTGTCATCTATTTCGATATGTACCATTTTGTCATCTGTGCAACAATCTAGAGAAGGAACTACAGTGCAGTCTTCCTCTGTGAAACAGCTTTGGAAAAAGACATTTAGTATTTCGGTCTTTAGTCTGTCATCCTCTGTTTCAGTACCATTTTGGTCACAGAGTATCTGGACATTTTGTTTTGATCCACCTACCGCTTTGACATAAGACCAAAATTTCTTAGGGTTTTCTGACAAGTCAGTGTATAGAACTTTAGTTTCGAATTCATTGAACACCTCTCGCATAGCCCTCCTCACACTACATTTCGCTTAGCGTAATTTTTTTTGTCTGCAAGGCTTTGGCTATGTTTATGTTTGCTGTGAAGTTCCCTTTGCTTCCGCAGCAATTTTCAAACTCGGTTGTTATACCACGGTGGCTCTTTTCCATCTCTTACAATCTTGCTTGGCACATACTCAGCTAATGCATATTGTACAATGGTTTTAAACTTTGTTCACTGATCCTCAACACTATCTGTACCAGAGTCAAAACTTGTGTTGAGCCATCAAGTACTCTGAAATCTGCTTTTTGTCACTTTTGCTAAACAGAAAAATCTTCCTACCTTTCTTAATATTTCTATTTACAGCTGAAATCATCGATGCAATAACTGCTTTATGATTGCCGATTCTCTGTTCTGCATTAACTGTTTCAAATGGTTTGGGTCTGTTTGTCACCAGAAGGTATAATATGTTATCGCCACGAGTTGGTTCTCTGTTTAACTGCTCAAGGTAGTTTTCAGATAAAGTACTTAAAAAATTTTCACTGGATTGTTTGTCCCTGCCACCCGTTATGAATGTTTGAGTCTCCCAGTCTATATCTGGCAAATTAAAATCTCCACCCAGAACTATAACATGGAGGGGAAATCTACTCAAAATATTTTCCAAATTTTCCTTCAGGTTCTCTGCCAGAACAGCTGCTGAGCCTGGGGGCCTATAGAGACATCCAATTACCCTGTTTGAGCCTGGTTTAACCGTGACTTTCACCCAAATTATTTCACATTTCGGATCTCCGTCCATTTCCTTCAATACTATTGCACTTTTTATCGCTATAAACATGCCTCCCCCTTCACTGTCCAGCCTGTCTTTGCGGTATACATTCCAATCTCAGTTTAGAATTTCATTACTGTTTACCTATGGTTTCAGCCAACTTTCTGTCCCTAGTACTATGTGGGCATTGTGATCGTTTATTAATGAGAGCAGTTCTGGGACCTTTCTATAGATGCTCCTGCAGTTTACTATTACCACATTAATATTGTTATTCCCTGTTGCGCTTTGCCTACTGCTACCTTGTTGCATCTCAGGAGGGGTCTTGTCAGGCCTAGGGAGGGAATTCTCTAACCTAAAAAACCCACATGTGCACTCTACACATACTCTGCTACCCTTGTAGCTGCTTCCTGTGTGTAGTGCATGCCTTACCTATTCAGGGGGACCCTACATTTCTCCACCCAATAGCGGAGGTTGAGAAATTTGCACCTCAGATCTCCGCAGTATCATCTGAATCTCTGGTTTAAGCCTTCCACTCGGCTCCAAACCAGAGGACCGCAATCGGTTCTGGGAATGATACTACAAATAGTTAGCTCAGATTCCACCATGCGAACGAGATTTTCCGCCTTCACCAACTCTGCCAACCACTTGTATGAACTGAGGATGAACTCTGACCCCAGATGGCAGAAGTCATTGGTGCCGACATGAGCAACAATTTGCGGTCGGGTGCACCCAGTGCTCTCTATCATCAGCGGCAGGGCCTCCTCCACATCTCAGATGAGACCCCTCCGGCAAGCAGACACAGTGAACACTGGCCTTCTTCCCTGACCTTTCTGCTATTTCCGTAAGGCACTCCATCACCTGCCTAACATTGGAGCTCTCAATCACTACAATCACTAATAACCCCCCCTCCTGTGTTCCTGCTCACACCTTGCTGAAAGAGTGGCCACATGTCCACTCACAGGCAGAGCAGGGGATGTCACACAGCCAGCCTCCACATTGGCCCTCCGCCTCGTTCAATGCAAACGCCATTGAACCCGCCACTCCCCTTGAGGTTAGGGTGGCCCAGCCGCACCCAGTATCCACGAAGATGTCTTGACAGCAGGGACCGTGGGTGAAGCATGTAACACCTGGTTTATACCATGTGACGCACCAGACTCCCCACTGCTGCCACACTCCGAGGCAGCAGCCTGAAGACGGCTGACTGCAGCCATCAACATGATCAGCTGTTCGCGAACAGTGACCAGCTCCTCCTGAATCCACACACAGCAGTCACACATCCTATCCATCCTAAGAAATCAATTTACTGAAGAGAGTTAATCAACTTTTAACTAGACTGCTCCTTCACTAAAGGCGGCTGACAGCTGACCAAACTGTGGTTACTAGACACTTCTTGTTGAAAACAATGAAAATAAGCACTACCTGTCTCTGGACTGTATTCAAAACAAACACTAGCACTACTGGCACCACAGCTGACTAAAGGGACTCTCTCTGACTGTATTCAAAACAAACATGAAATCTATGGAACACTATTACTAGTACTTGAAAAGTAAAGCTTCCTAAAAGCAAAAACACATGGAAGAAGAAGTGACAAGTAAGAAAAATATAGTTAATACTTAAATTAAAATAGCTCGCTGGACAGCAGATGTGAAGCAGTTGGCAGTTACGATGACACTGATACTAGTGGCACTATGGCTGTCTGAAGGGACTCTCTCTGACTGTATTCAAAACAAACTCGAAATCTATGGAACACTATTACTAGTACGTGAAAAGTAAAGCTTCCTAAAAGCAAAAACACATGGAAGAAGAGGTGGTGTGTGTGTGTGTGTGTGTGTGTGTGTGTGTGTGTGTGTGTGTGTGTGTGTGTGTGTATGTGTGTGTGTGTGTGGGGGGGGGGGGGGGGGGGGGGTGTTTGAGGTTTACAGGCGCTAAACAGTGTGGCCATCAGTGCCCAAACACATAAAAACAGGAACACATGCACTGATGGGACTAAGATGAACAGCGAACAAGGAGAACAGCTAAGAGCTGACACAGTTACAAATCCCCACATACAGAGGCAAAACAAGAGGAGAAGGAACACACTAAAAAAGGAAAGGAAACACAAGGAAAAGAGAACAGAAACAGAAGGGAAACAAGGAGGTAATCGTGACTGGCGGACCTCTTACCTAAAACCTGGGTGAGCCAGTCACCCAGCAGCACATTAAAACCCTCTCCCTAAAATCTGAGGCAACAAATTGGACAGGACACAAAACCATAAGACCTTAACCACAGTCATTGCGTCGTCTTGCAAAATAGAGGGCAAATCTGGTGGCAAAGAAACCACCGCCCTCTGGTCAGAGAATAAAAGACAGTCAAGTAAAATGTGGCAGACAGTAATCTGGATGCCACAAGCACTGCAGATTGGGGGATCCTCTCGCCGGAGTAAAAAACCATGCGTTTAGGGACTGTGCCCGATGCGGAGGCAAGTGAGGAGACTCTCATCCCACCTGCATGACTGGTAGGACGTACGCCATGGTCGCGTAGTGGCCTTTACCAGACGCAGCTTATTGTCACCAGTCACTCCTCTTCCCATTGACGCAAAACACGAAAACGCAAAAGGGAGGTAACAGCATAGAGGGGGATGGCACATTCAACAACGTGAGGGAGGGAACAAGCATCTTTGGCAGCCACATCCGCCAGTTCGTTTCCCCTAATACCCACGTGCCCCGCCACCCAGCAGAAAGAAACCTCCTTCCCCTGCCGTTGCAGGTGGAGTAGGGCATCATGGATGTTCTGGATGACCGTATCCGCTGGGTACAAGTGTTGCATGGTCTGAAGGGCACTCAGGAAGTCAGAACAGATGAGGAACTTAAGACTGGGAACACATCTCATCTGCTCCAATGCCTACAAGATTGCAAACAATTCGGCATCAAAGATGGTAAACGCCGCAGGAAGCCATAACTTGATGACTCGATCAGCGAAAGCAACAGCACAACCAACAGAGTCCCTCTGTTGAGAGCCATCCGTAAATAAAGGTACATGGTCCGGATACTGGTTTAAAATATTGTAAAATAAGGAGATAAAAACAAACGCTGGAGTGCAGCTCCTCTGGTTCTCCAACAAGTCTAGAAGGATGCTGGGCCTCTGGAGCAACCAGGGAGACAGGCAAGTAAAACCTTGTCATTGGGGGGCCACACGCTCCACACCAAGGGACTCAAGCAAATGCTTGGCATGAATCCCAAATGGTCTCGTTGTCCTGGGACGACTGGAAAAGAGACATTCCATAGGCGGTCAGGCAACGGTAGGGTACGCAGGGGAGGTAGGACAGGCAAGGAAATGACACACCCGTCGCACCATGAGGAGTTTCCGCCGGATGGCGAGCGGCAGTTCCCCTGCCTCAGCACACAGGCTGGGGATGGGACTGGTACGGAAGGCACCAGTGGCCAGCCTGATACGCTCATGGTGTACTGCGTCAAGGATCTTCAGATACAAAGGCCTTGCTGACCCATACACGGTGCAAGCATAGACAAGACGCAATCGGACAAAAGCCCTATAAAACTGCAGCAGACGCGCCCGATCTGCTCCCCAGGACCGATGGCTCAGACACTTAAAAATATTCAGTGCCTTCAGGGCCCACACCTTGAGGTCTTTAAGGTGAGGCAACCATGACAACTTGGAATCAAAAGTGAGGCCCAGGAACCTCACAGTGTCTCTAAAAGGACAGGGGGGGGGGGGGGGGGTAAAAGGACGGCGAGAATGATTAAAATGAACACACACAGATTTGTCTGCAGAAAAGGTAAAACCCGTCTTTGTAGTCCATGCCTCTAAGCGCTTTATTGTAAGCTGCAACTGTCGACTAGCAGTGACAAGACTGGAGGAAGAACAGAAAACAGCAAAATCATCCACAAACAGGGGGAACTGGGCAGGACTCTGGATAGTGGACGTGATATTGTTAATAGCGATGGGAAAGAGGGTGACACTTAAAACACTGCCCTGAGGAACACCATTCTCCTGCACGTACAAATCAGATAGCCCGTTACCAACCCGATACCGAAAGAGGCGGTGAGAAAGAAAGGACCGAATGAAGATGGGGAGACACCTAGACAATGCTGGTTACGTAGGAAGGCCTGCTGGATGGCGGCCTCAAGCAGGGTCGAGTTGTCTATAGTGGAACGACATCTCTGAAAGCCACACTGAGAAGGGCTAAGGAGCTGCCTGGTCTTGAGCAGCCAAACCAGGCGTCGGTTGACCATGCGTTCCAACATCTTTCCAACACAGCTCATCAAAGCAATACTGCGATAACTACTGGGATGCGTTCGGTCCTTCCCTGGTTTGAGGAGGGGAATCAAAATCGCCTCCCTCCATGAGTCAGGGTACATGCCGGTAACCATATCATATTAAAACAGTTCAGGAAAACTTCCTTGGATGGCAGCAACAAGTGCCGCAGCATACTGCACCAGATTTGATCATGGCCAGGTGCAGTATCATGAGCCACAGACAGTGCCGAATCCAGTTCCCACATTGTGAAGGGGCAGTTATAGAGTTCAGAATTTAGAGACCGGAAGTCAAAGTGACCCCTCTTGATGGCAGTGTGATAGCAGCAGAAATCTGGATCACAGTTAATAGTGGCGGTAGAATCCGCAAAATGCATGGCCAGTGTCTGGGCAATGTCTCTCGGCACAGTGAAGAGACATCCCTGATGCAGCAATGCCGTGACAGGTAGTTGGCTGAGTTTCCTGGAAATCCTCCTGATGGCTTCCCATACTTTCATAGAACTAGTGGAGCGAGAGATGGAGTTCAAGAACGATTGCCATAGCCGTCGTTTGCTCTCTTTAATCACTCGCCGCGCTTTGGCCCCTGCCACAAGATTGTCAGTTGAGACGGCACTTGAAGCGATGCACAGCTGCACTGCGGGCTCGGATGGCTGAGAGGCACTCAGTGGTCCACCAAAGGACAGGACGCCTCTTGGGATGACTGGATGACCGTGGGATTGACAATTCAGCAGCATGGGAGATCATGGCTGTAACAAGGTCTACCCATTTATGGATGCTGGCACGGTGTTCCAAAACAGCAAGTTGGCTGAAAAGTGTCCAGTCAGCTCTGCAGAGGTGGCACCGGGGCGGCACTGGTAATGCCACAGCCTCATCCAGGAGGCAAATCCAAAGGAGGAAGTGGTCACTAGAATGGAGGTGAGCAGCAGCCTCCCACAGAGCAGAATCCACGAGTGCTGGAGAGCAAAAGGAAAGGTCAATAGCCGATGACGACCCAGAAGCAGTATAGAAATGAGTGGGAGCACCAGAGTTGAGGATGCACAGTTCTTCAGACATCATGAGGCTTTCCAGAATGCGACCCCTGGGGCAAGTAGTCGGAGAGCCCCATAAGACATTATGAGCATCGAAGTCCCCCAGAAGAAGAAATGGGGAGGGGAGTTGGCGAATAAGGTCCGTGAGAGCCTCAGAGTCTATTGCATCCGGAGGTGGTAAATAAACTGAACAGACTGTGAGCCTCCAACCCACAAGAATGTCAACTGCAACTGCTTGCAAGTCGGTGACGAGAGGGAGCTCAGATGAGGGGTGCATGTCACAGACAAAAACCGCACCACCACCCTTTACCCTTTCCCCCGTCAGATCATCTTTTTGATATACGGCATAGCCCCGTAAAGAAGGAGCATCAGTGGCCCGAAAATGTGTCTCTTGGAGACATAAGCACAAGGGGCACTCTCGTATAAGGAGTTGTAATTCGGCCACATGTGTCCTGAACCCATTCAGGTTCCACTGTAATATGGGAGCCAGTGATCAGGGTGGCTGAACTTTCACCCTGCCTCTGTGCTTTGGAGGAGAGCCCGTACTGGCCGGAGATTTATTCCTGGGGCGAGAAGATCACCCCCGGTCGACATCAATGTCCATAAGCTCCAATGACGACCCACGGGAGATGTCAGACAGTACGATGGCCTCGTCATCGGACTGACCCTGACTAGTCTCCTCATGTGGCAAAACCTTCACTTTCTGTGTCTTTGTCTTGGGGGGTTTAGAATGCAGAACCTTGTCAACAGTTGGAGCTTTACTCGCCTGGGCAGAAGGCGCCATATGGGGAGAGGCAGGAAGGACCCCAATGTCAGCAACCACGGCCTTGTCCGACGTAGTGTGGAGAGCTGCAGGGTGCAAAACAACTGCAGCACCACAAGTGCACTGGCAAACGCAGGTATTAGTGCTAACACTAGCAACCTCCGTTTGCGTAGCAACAGTGGCCATTTGTACCGGTTTTTTCAGAGCGGAAGTGAAAGATGTTGAAAACACAGGAGGTTGCATGGCTTTAAAGAGCTTCTTGGCCTCACCATAGGGGATGCGCTTAGATGTTTTAATCTCCTGTACCTTCCGTTCGTCGAGATAGATGGGGCAGATCCGGCTCCAGACAGGGTGACTCCCAGAGCAATTCACGCACTTCACAGGCGATGAACAATCGGCTCCGTCATGGGCAGGCTGACCACATTTACCACAAGTGGCTATCCCATTGCACCCCAATGTAGTATGCCCAAAGCACTGACATTTAAAACAGCACATTGGGTTGGGGAAATATGGCCGTACTGGCAAACATAAGAACCCCGCTTTAATTTGCTCTGGGAGTCTCAGGCAACTGAACGTGAGAATAAACGAGTCAGATTTGACGAGGTCCCCATCGACTCGTTTCATAATATGCTGCACGTCAACAATACCATCGTCAGCCCACTCAGATTTTAACTTGTCTATGGGGATATCCACCAAGACCCTACACGTCACAACACCCTTACTATAATTCAAAGTGGAGTGGAGCTCGGTCTCGATAGCGTACTCTCCTAGACAGGTTGCTTTCCGAAGGGAAGCGACTTGACGAGAACTAGAAGTCTCAACTAACAGAGTCCCATTGCGCAGTTGCTTCACAGATTTCAGTGTTCCTGCAATTCCCTCAAGACCCTTGTGGATGTAAAAGGAAGAAACCCTCTCAAAGCTACCCTCCTTCCGTTTAATAATCAAAAACACATTCTGATTATCAGCATGTGCTCCGTTACAACAGTCTGTTAAATCTCTAGTAACACCAGGAGCTGGAGGACTCGCAGCGCGTAGCCGCTTTTTCGATGGGGTGTGTTTTCCTACCAGTGACCCACCCAAGCCACTGGTAGGGGGAAATGTAGAGGTCGAAGGGTCCATTGCGGTCCCACGAGCAGCTAGGGAACTAAAGGTCCACTCAGACAGAGCCCCGCGTGCCTGATTAAGCCTTATACAACTGGGGTGCGGCAGGTGCCCCAGAGGTTGCCCGCTTGCGACTGTTCCACCCCAACAGCCATGCATCTTCTAGATGCAGAGCACACCAAAAGATTGAGGGGTTTTTATAGAGGTTGGCCTTCCTCGCAATCCAGGCGGTCAAGCCAAGATTACCATTCCCCGCAGCACACAACATTTCACCGCCGTGCCGTACGGTGGTCGCTGAAGCATGTCCGGGGGTTACGGTGACAGGAGACTGGCGGCGCTGACCAGTCCCCAGCTCAGGACCCCAGGGTCGCCAAGCTCGTACTCAGCAAGTGAATGCTGAGCCCCTGGGGAGGAAGAAGAGATGACAAGTAAGAAAAATACAGTTAATACTTAAATTAACGTAGCTCACTGCACAGCAGATGTGAAGCAGATGGCAGTTACGATTCTGGATCCAGCAAGGCAGCAAGGATTGCATCAGTGGAGGAAAACCATAGGCGTAAATCACAGAAGTCGAATGCAGGGAGATGGACAGAAGCTCTGTTTGACTGATGAGCTGGCTATGGGAACAGGACCTGAGGTGTAGCAGAACTCATGGGGCGTGCAAACTGTGCAAGGAACTGGTTTAAATCGGCTGCCTGTGCCAGCAGGTAAGATGGACTCCATCTGACCAGATAGGATCATTTCCGTATGTGGGCTGCAGTTTGGACATAAGTGTAGGATAAAAAAAAAAAGTATACTTGGCAGTCATAAAAGTGCAGGCATGAAGGGAAACAGGGATTAAACACCACGTGGAGCTTATGATACAACACAGAGGTGCTTGAAGTTAGCCTAACAGGGAAAGTGCACAGCATGGAACACATGAGGAATGGGTTCAGTAGAACGGGTCTGCTAGAATTCTGGGTCATCAGTGTGGTAACACTGGTAGAATCATAAGCGTTTCACTATACAATGCACATCACAGCTACTGAATGATGGAAATTAAGGAGAACAGAAATAGAAGTCTGAAAGTGAAACAATAAAAGGTGAGGGGATGAATTTTCAGCAAGACAAGCTATTTATTAGGATACAGCACATTATTTAACAAAAATGTAAGGGGGGAAATATGATGTGTACACACAATTTAGGCATTATTTGCACAATAAAAAAGTATGGGCAAAGAAACAAACAAATGGTATGTTTGTAGGTGGGAGCCTTCATTATGGTTAATGCAAGTTCAAGAAAGGTCAACATAAACATTAAAAATTTCTCCCTCAGAGAGGCCATGGGAAACTATGAACAAAAGTTTAAAAAAAGATACAGTGTGAGCAGGTGCCATTGCATGTGAATGAAGTTCCATAACTGTTTTAGAATTCAACAAGATCATCCATGTGGACACTTGGCATTGGCAAAAAGTAATGGAGGAGACTAGTGTTTAACGTCCCGTCGACAACGAGGTCATTAGAGACGGAGCGCAACCTCAGGTGAGGGAAGGATGGGGAAGGAAATCGGCCATGCCCTTTCAAAGGAACCATCCCGGCATTTGCCTGAAGCGATTTAGGGAAATCATGGAAAACCTAAATCAGGATGGCCGGAGACGGGATTGAACCGTTGTCCTCCCAAATGCGAGTCCAGTGTGCTAACCACTGCACCACCTCGCTCGGTCGGCAAAAAGTAATGCTAAGTACATGGGTAGAGGGTGTTTAGTGCATATGAAACTAAAGGCCTCCAGAAATCGAAAGGCGGCTGTCCTAAGAAATGCACAAGGCCAACTCACCAGAATTTTCCTCAAATAGTCATCATGCAGTGCTCAGGTCCTCAGTGAAAGCACTGGTTCACAAACGAAAGTACTTGTCCACAAGTGAAAGCACTGGTTCAAAAGTGAAAGCATTGTTACACAAATAAAAGGTCTGGTTCACAAACAAAAGGAGGAGTACCTGCATGCATGCTGCATCAACCATTCACCATTAGCGCACACCAAACAATGCTTCCCTCATGTGCAGCTAGGAATTCTAAGCAGAAGCCCCAATAGGCAGATTGCGATAGTTGGGGAAAGACATTCCTGTCAGTATATATCCACTATGACACGGTTGCTTTAGAGAGTGTCTAGGTGTGACTGCAAGGGGAGAGTCATCTGCTAGGACAGACTATGGGACCTGTGAAATTTTAGAATTTAGGGGGGCACCATGCAAGTTTGATTCCAGTGTGCCACCTGCCCTGTGAGCTTGTTTCCTTTACATCTCTCCTCATCAGCCCATAAGATGTGACCATTTGCTTACACTCATAGCATCCCTTTTAAAAGAGAAAAGTTATATCATGCATGTAGTAGTTAGTGTCATTGTCATATACTGAACTTTGTCTTTAGCAATTTTAATACACTCCTGGAAATGGAAAAAAGAACACATTGACACCGGTGTGTCAGACCCACCATACTTGCTCCGGACACTGCGAGAGGGCTGTACAAGCAATGATCACACGCACGGCACAGCAGACACACCAGGAACCGCGGTGTTGGCCGTCGAATGGCGCTAGCTGCGCAGCATTTGTGCACCGTCGCCGTCAGTGTCAGCCAGTTTGCCGTGGCATATGGAGCTCCATCGCAGTCTTTAACACTGGTAGCATGCCGCGACAGCGTGGACGTGAACCATATGTGCAGTTGACGGTCTTTGAGAGAGGGCGTATAGTGGGCATGCGGGAGGCCAGGTGGACGTACTGCCGAATTGCTCAACACATGGGGCGTGAGGTCTCCACAGTACATCGATGTTGTCGCCAGTGGTCGGCGGAAGGTGCACGTGCCCGTCGACCTGGGACTGGACCGCAGCGACGCACGGATGCACGCCAAGACCGTAGGATCCTACGCAGTGCCGTAGGGGACCGCACCGCTGCTTCCCAGCAAATTAGGGACACTGTTGCTCCTGGGGTATCGGCGAGGACCATTCGCAACCGTCTCCATGAAGCTGGGCTACGGTCCCGCACATTGTTAGGCCGTCTTCCGCTCACGCCCCAACATCGTGCAGCCCGCCTCCAGTGGTGTCGCGACACACGTGAATGGAGGGACGAATGGAGATGTGTCGTCTTCAGCGATGAGAGTCGCTTCTGCCTTGGTGCCAATGATGGTCGTATGCGTGTTTGGCGCCGTGCAGGTGAGCGCCACAATCAGGACTGCATACGACCGAGGCACACAGGGCCAACACCCGGCATCATGGTGTGGGGAGCGATATCCTACACTAGCCGTACACGTCTGGTGATCGTCGAGGGGACACTGAATAGTGCACCATATATCCAAACCGTCATCGAACCCATCGTTCTACCATTCCTAGACCGGCAAGGGAACTTGCTGTTCCAACAGGACAATGCACATCCGCATGAATCCCGTGCCACCCAACGTGCTCTAGAAGGTGTAAGTCAACTACCCTGGCCAGCAAGATCTCCGGATCTGTCCCCCATTGAGCATGTTTGGGACTGGATGAAGCGTCGTCTCACGCGGTCTGCACGTCCAGCACGAACGCTGGTCCAACTGAGGCGCCAGGTGGAAATGGCATGGCAAGCCGTTCCACAGGACTACATCCAGCATCTCTGCAATCGTCTCCATGGGAGAATAGCAGCCTGCATTGCTGCGAAAGGTAGATATTTACTGTACTAGTGCCGACATTGTGCATGCTCTGTTGCCTGTGTCTATGTGCCTGTGGTTCTGTCAGTGTGATCATGTGATGTATCTGACCCCAGGAATGTGTCAATAAAGTTTCCCCTTCCTGGGACAATGAATTCACGGTGTTCTTATTTCAATTTCCAGGAGTGTATTTTGGAAAGTACTAATATGTTATTACATTTTGTGATAGGAATGTCAGGCTAGATTTCAGAAACTCCCTTTAACCACTGTACAATATTAAAGTGATACAATTTCGTTTGTATTAATACAATATCTTCAAACTCTATTGTATTTTAGAATATGGACTTTCTGATGCTCTTGTTACTGCAGAAATATCAATATTTTATAGGTACTGTGATTTCAGTACAATAATGATAAATTATTGCTTTAGCCACTGAATGTTAAAATTAGCGGAAATAGAAAATGCATTTGTGCCCTCAGAGATATGAAGCTACTCTTAAGTGGAGACTGCTGCAAACACTGAATGATGACTTGTTCAACGCAATGGTACCAAGACTGGTTACAAATATAAGTACTGGAATACTTATATTTACTGCACTAGTGTCCTCTCAGAACACTGATAAGAATTAAAAACAAAGTGAACTGTTGTGATTCATATGCAGCTTCAGAGTATAGAAAATAGCAGTCAGCATTCTACACAAAAACTTAGTAATTGTGCTTTATGTAACGCAACAAGTATGTTGTTGTTGTTGTTGTTGTTGTTGTGGTCTTCAGTCCTGAGACTGGTTTGATGCAGCTCTCCGCGCTACTCTATCCTGTGCAAGCCTCTTCATCTTCCAGTACCTACAGCAGCCTACATCCTTCTGAATCTGCTTAGTATATTCATCTCTTGGTCTCCCTCTACGATTTTTACCCTCCACGCTGCCCTCCAGTACTAAATTGGTGATCCCTTGATGCCTCAGGACATGTCCTACCAACCGATCCCTTCTTCTTGTGAAGTTGTGCCACAAACCCCTCTTCTCCCCAATCCTATACAATACCTCCTCATTAGTTATGTGATCTACCCATCTAATCTTCAGCATTCTTCTGTAGCACCACATTTTGAAAGCTTCTATTCTCTTCTTGTCCAAACTATTTATCGTCCATGTTTCACTTCCATACATGGCTACACTCCATATAAATACTTTCAGTAATGACTTCCTGACACTTAAGTCAATACTCAATGTTAACAAGTTTCTCTTCTTCAGAAACGCTTTCCTTACTATTGCCAGTCTACATTTTATATCCTCTCTACTATGACCATCATCGGTTAGTTTGCTCCCCAAATAGTAAAGCTCCTTTACTACTTTAAGTGTCTCATTTCCTAATCTAATTCCTTCAGCATCACCCGACTTAATTCGTCTACATTCCATTATCCTCATTTTGCTTTTGTTGATGTTCATCTTATACCCTCCTTTCGAGACACTGTCCATTCCATTCAACTGCTCTTCCAAGTCGTTTGCTGTCTCTGACAGAACTGCTATGTCATCGGTGAACCTCAAAGTTTTTATTTCTTCTCCATGGATTTTAATACCTACTCCAAACTTTTCTTTTGTTGCCTTTACTGCTTGCTCAATATACAGATTGAATAGCAACGGGGAGAGGCTACAACACTGTCTCACTCCCTTCCCAACCACTGCTTTCCTTTCATGTCCCTTGACTCTTATAACTGCCATCTGCTTTCTGCACAAATTGTAAATACCCTTTCACTCCCTGTATTTTACCCCTGCCACCTTCAGAATTTGAAAGAGAGTATTCCAGTCAACATTGTCAAAAGCTTTTTCTAAGTCTACAAATGCTAGAAATGTAGGTTTGCCTTTCCTTAATCTTTCTTCTAAGATAATGTCTTCCAACATTTCTACGGAATTCAAACTGATCTTCCCCGAGGTCAGCTTCTGCCAGTTTTTCCATTCGTCTGTTAAGGACTCGCGTTAGTATTTTGCAGCTGTGACTTATAAAACTGATTGTTCGGTAATTTTCACATCTGTCAGTACCTGATTTCTTTGGGATTGAAATTACTATATTCTTCTTGAAGTCTCAGGATATATTGCCTGTCTCATACATCTTGCTCACCAGATGGTAGAGTTTTGTCAGGACTGGCTCTCCCAAAACTGTCAGTAGTTCTAATGGAATGTTGTCTACTGCCGGGGCCTTGTCACGACTTAGGACTTTCAGTGCTCTGTCAAACTCTTCACGGAATATCATATCTCCCATTTCATCTTCATCTACATCCTCTTCCATTTCCATAATATTATCCTCAAGTACATCACCCTTGTACAGACCCTCTATATACTCCTTCCACCTTTCTGCTTTCCCTTCATTGCTTAGAACTGGGTTTCCATCTGAGCTCTTGTTATTCATACAAGTGGTTCCCTTTTCTCCAAAGGTCTCTTTAATTTTCCTGTAGGCAGTATCTATCTTACCCCTCATGAGATGAGCCTCTACACCCTTACATTTGTCCTCTAGCCATCCCTGCTTAGCCATTTTGCACTTCCTGTCCATCTCATTTTTGAGATGTTTGTATTCCTTTTTGCCTGCTTCACTTGTTGCATTTTTGTATTTTCTCCTTTCATCAATTAAATTCAGTATCTCTTCCATTACCCAAGGATTTTTACTAGCCCGCGTCTTTTTACCTACTTGATCCTCTGCTGCCTTCACTGCTTCATCCCTCAAAGCTACCCATTCTTCTTCTACTGTATTTCTTTCCCTCATTCCTGTCAATTGTTCCCTTATGCTCTCCCTGAAATTCTGTACAACAACTGATTCTATCAGTTTATCCAGGTCACATCTCCTTAAATTCCCACCTTTTTGTAGTTTCTTCAGTTTTAATCTACAGTTCATAACTAATAGATTGTAGTCAGAGTCTACATCTGTCCCTGGAAATGTCTCACAATTTAAAACCTGGTTCCTAAATCTCGGTCTTACCATTATATAATCTATCTCAAACCTTCCTGTATCTCCAGGCTTCTTCCATGTATACAACCTTCTTTCATGATTCTTGAATAAAGTGTTAGCTATGATTAAGTTATGTTCTGTGCAAAATTCTTCCAGGCAGCTTCCTCTTTCATTTCTTACCCCCAATCCATATTCACCTACTACATTTCCTTCTCTTCCTTTTCCTACTGTTGAATTCCAGCCACCCATGACTATTAAATTTTCATCTCCCTTCACTACCTGAATAATTTCTTTTATTTCATCATTCATTTCATCAACTACTTCATCATCTGAAGAGCTAGTTGGCATATAAACTTGCACTACTGTAGTAGGCATGGGCTTCGTGTCTATCTTGGCTACAATACGCGTTCACTATGCTCTTTGTATTAGCTTACCTGCACTCCTATTTTTTTATTCATTATTAAACCTACTCTTGCATTACCCCTATTTGATTTTGTATTTATAACCCTGTATTCACCTGACCAAAAGTCTTGTTCCTCCTGCCACCAAACTTCACTAATTCCCACTATATCTAACTTTAACCTATCCATTTCCCTTTTTAAATTTTCTAACCTACTTGCCCAATTAAGGAATCTGACATTCCACACTCCGATCCGTAGAATGCCAGTTTTCTTTCTCCTGATAATGACATCCCCTTGAGTAGTCCCTGCCCGGAGATTCGAATGGGGGACTATTTTACCTCTGGAATATTTTACCCAAGAGGACGCCATCATCATTTAACCATACAGTAAAGCTGCATGCCCTCAGGAAAAATTACGGCTGTAGTTTCCCCTTGCTTTCAGCAGTTTGCAGTACCAAAACAGGAAGGCCGTTTTGGTTAGTGTTACAGGGCCAGATCAGTCAATCATCCAGACTGTTGCCCCTGCAACTACTGAAAGGGCTGCTGCCCCTCTTCAGGAACCACACATTTGTCTGGCCTCTCAACAGATACCCCGCCGTTGCGGTTGCACCTACTGTATGGCTATCTGTATCGTTGAGGCATGCAAGCCTCTCCACCAATGGCAAGGCCCATGGTTCATGGGGAGTGGGGGTGGGGGTGGGGGTGGGGAGGGGGGGGAGGCAGCAAGTTTACTACAGTAATAGTAAGAGTGTCTCAACAGGTACCTCAATGTTGCTTGTAACTTAAAAGACGCTGGCAGGGTGTCTTGCATACCTGTATCTGAGTATCAAATGGGAACAAATGCAGATCAAGCTGAATTCTAAATTATTTTTGCTCTTTCAAAAGTGATTTTCAAACATCAGTTTGTTTCCCACTGATAATTATGTCATTACCATGTTTAATGCCCAAAAATGATTTCTATGAAGAGGAAAATATCTTTTCTTCATTACATGTCTGTAAATTCTAGAACAAACCTCTGCAGAACTTTATTTAGTGCCCATATGGAAATACTTGCCGGCCTCTGCAGGTGAACTGATGTTTGAAAATCACTTTTGAAAGAGCAAAAATAATTTAGAATTCAGCTTGATCTGTATTTGTTGGGGAAGTGGGTGCATGTGCAAATTTTCATGGGAATGTGGCTTAAAATAAAAAGGCAAGGCTCTCTAACAGTATGATGTGTTCACATGTGTTTATTTTCTTGAGTAAATTAACGACTATGAAATGTAATATTTAGAGGACACTTTTCCTATTTCTTCAGTTTTCAGTTAGGTGCGCAATTTACCATATTCCTTTGTCAAGATATTCATTACGAATTTGGATTTTGTTATAAATAAACACTGCTATCATTGCTAATTCCTCAATGATTTTACTGTATTCCAACTTTTTATAAGGAGAACACACTCTCATAACTTTACTTGCATGGTAGACAACAATCGGGACACCAACAATTTTGGTGCAAACATCTCAGCAAAAACAATCAAGTGAATCTCCATAAAGACATAATATACCAGAGCACAGCAGCACTCCATGACATGAGCAGTTTACTGAGACAATAAAGACTTGCAATAGGTTTAAGGCCAGACAGTGCACAATGGGATACAGAGAGCACAAGATAGGGCAGTCCAGTGCAGCGCAGCTCAGGAAAAGCTACACGAAACAGTGTGAGTATGCACTGGGAGCCAGTTTCTTAGCCAGTATCATGCAGAATTTGCTTGTGAAGCAATGGCTGAACTCATGTACCTTTGTTCAGAGTTGTATTCTGTTTATGACATGGACCTGCTAATGTTATTTTTTAACTCTTCAAAACAACAGGAATCAGAATGGGAAGTGCATACATAAAGTAGAGGTAAAACTCTTGGTGAACTCGCTTTGGGGCCTGAGTTTTCTGATACATGATTCACTAACTACTTTGTTTAACATATACTGGTGATGATAATGGCAGAAACATATTAAGTGTATCAAGGGATTCAATAATCCTGGGTGAACTCTGATTATAAAGAGATGCAAATGCAGGCAGAACTCAATCAGCATCTTGATTGATGCTGTTTTTGCCATCATATTGTGGCACAAAATATATTGATGCTTTCCAGTAGGAATTAATAATAATTTTGAGTCACCATCAGAAAGAATTTACTCTATTGAGAGAGATCTGTAAGTTTGTGCATGGTTAAAATGTTGGATTAGTATGTTTTGCAGCAGTAAATGACATTAAATGAAGTCTTAAAAAGTTATTTGTATGTTTTTTTTTCCTTTTTTTACACAGGATGAAGGAACTACAGAAACCCCTACAGAACAGTCTGCAACAGGATCCACAGCAGCTACATAAGCAATGACCCAACAAAAAGCATAAGTAATCTTTGAGTCAAAGTGAATAACATTGCTCAAGCAACCAGATAAGGAGATAACCAACTGACTTTAATAAATCATCTGTGATTAGTAGTTTCATTCAGTTTAATGAATTAATTTGTAGTGCTTAACTGGTTTCAGCCCCTTATTGTTTGAACTCATCTCATTAACAGATATAAAATAATTTCATGAGAAGGACTAGTGGGCATACCTAAGAAATGAAACCTCAGTGCATTATGTTGGCCAGAAAACTGTTCTTAAAATATTTCCCTATTTAGATTTGTTTCATACTTTATTAATGGTGTTTTGAAAGGTAATTGGCAGCCAAAGAGCTAATAGAAAGTTCTTGAAACAAATTCTTGTATCTAATTTTATAAAGAAAGCAAGAGTATCAGTACAATGGAAAGCTCATTGAAGTGATTGGTTGTACTTAGTTTAAAGGCACTATTCCAAGGCTATTCCACCACTGTTTCATATATTAGCATTCCTACAGAGCTTGTTGAAAAAATGTAAATATGTATCCAAAATTGTACCTGTATTTTCTATAAAGCAGTGCAACTAATACATTAATTTATCACTATTAGTTTTATATTTGTGTAAGTATGTTTACATATACAGATGGGAAACAATAAATACGCAATGGCTGACAAACATAAATCTACACAGAGTTTGTGGAAGAGAGGTCAATGTCAATGTCCAATTCAACTATTTACACCATCGACTGTTATTGGTAACCATCCTGATGGACTGTTTAATGGGAAACAAATATATCAGAACTGTTCACCACTGTCACATGCTGTGAAATTATATGCCCTTGTGTTGGGAAGTATCTTGTGTAGTTGTGGAAATTGCTGTACCTTCACTTTGAAGTTAAAAAAATTCTGAGTTGTTTAGCCTGACTTTTTCCCCCTTCTTTGATACATTGTACAAAAATCTATTTGATCAAATGATAGTAATCGATTTTTAATAAGGTACAGTTCTGTCATTGTCCTTGACAAAGCTGACAGTATCTGAGAAGCTGAGTGCTACAGCACATGATTTGTAATACCAGTATGAGATGACACAGAAAATTTTCACTTGTGATTGTGTCTAGAAATGATGTTGTTGTTGTTGTGGTCTTCAGTCCTGAGACTGGTTTGATGCAACTCTCCATGCTACTCTATCCTGTGCAAGCCTCTTCATCTTCCAGTACCTACGGCAGCCTACATCCTTCTGAATCTGCTTAGTATATTCATCTCTTGGTCTCTCTCTACAATTTTTACCCTCCACGCTGCCCTCCAGTACTAAATTGGTGATCCCTTGATGCCTCAGGACATGTCCTATCAACCAATCCCTTCTTCTTGTGAAGTTGTGCCACAAACCCCTCTTCTCCCCAATCCTATTCAATACCTCCTCATTAGTTATGTGATCTACCCATCTAATCTTCAGCATTCTTCTGTAGCACCACATTTTGAAAGCTTCTATTCTCTTCTTGTCCAAACTATTTATCGTCCATCTTTCATTTCCATACATGGCTACACTCCATACAAATACTTTCAGAAACGACTTCCCGACACTTACGTCAATACTCAATGTTAACAAGTTTCTCTTCTTCAGAAACGCTTTCCTTACTATTGCCAGTCTACATTTTATATCCTCTCTACTTCGACCATCGTCGGTTAGTTTGCTCCCCAAATAGTAAAGCTCCTTTACTACTTTAAGTGTCTCATTTCCTAATCTAATTCCTTCAGCATCACCCGACTTAATTCGTCTACATTCCATTATCCTCATTTTGCTTTCATTGATGTTCATCTTATACCCTCCTTTCGAGACACTGTCCATTCCGTTCAACTGCTCTTCCAAGTCGTTTGCTGTCTCTGACAGAACTACAATGTCATCGGTGAACCTCAAAGTTTTTATTTCTTCTCCATGGATTTTAATACCTACTCCAAACTTTTCTTTTGTTGCCTTTACTGCTTACTCAATATACAGATTGAATAGCAACGGGGAGAGGCTACAACACTGTCTCACTCCCTTCCCAACCACTGCTTTCCTTTCATGTCCCTCGACTCTTATAACTGCCATCTGCTTTCTGCACAAATTGTAAATACCCTTTCACTCCCTGTATTTTACCCCTGCCACCTTCAGAATTTGAAAGAGAGTATTCCAGTCAACATTGTCAAAAGCTTTTTCTAAGTCTACAAATGCTAGAAATGTAGGTTTGCCTTTCCTTAATCTTTCTTCTAAGATAATGTCTTCCAACATTTCTACGGAATTCAAACTGATCTTCCCCGAGGTCAGCTTCTGCCAGTTTTTCCATTCGTCTGTTAAGGACTCGCGTTAGTATTTTGCAGCTGTGACTTATAAAACTGACTGTTCGGTAATTTTCACATCTGTCAGTACCTGATTTCTTTGGGATTGAAATTACTATATTCTTCTTGAAGTCTCAGGATATATTGCCTGTCTCATACATCTTGCTCACCAGATGGTAGAGTTTTGTCAGGACTGGCTCTCCCAAAACTGTCAGTAGTTCTAATGGAATGTTGTCTACTGCCGGGGCCTTGTCACGACTTAGGACTTTCAGTGCTCTGTCAAACTCTTCACGGAATATCATATCTCCCATTTCATCTTCATCTACATCCTCTTCCATTTCCATAATATTATCCTCAAGTACATCACCCTTGTACAGACCCTCTATATACTCCTTCCACCTTTCTGCTTTCCCTTCATTGCTTAGAACTGGGTTTCCATCTGAGCTCTTGTTATTCATACAAGTGGTTCCCTTTTCTCCAAAGGTCTCTTTAATTTTCCTGTAGGCAGTATCTATCTTACCCCTCATGAGATGAGCCTCTACACCCTTACATTTGTCCTCTAGCCATCCCTGTTTAGCCATTTTGCACTTCCTGTCCATCTCATTTTTGAGATGTTTGTATCCCTTTTTGCCTGCTTCACTTGTTGCATTTTTGTATTTTCTCCTTTCATCAATTAAATTCAGTATCTCTTCTGTTACCCAATGATTTTTATTAGCCCTCGTCTTTTTACCTACTTGATCCTCTGCTGCCTTCACTGCTTCATCCCTCAAAGCTACCCATTCTTCTTCTACTGTATTTCTTTCCCTCATTCCTGTCAATTGTTCCCTTATGCTCTCCCTGAAATTCTGTACAACGTCTGATTCTATCAGTTTATCCAGGTCACATCTCCTTAAATTCCCACCTTTTTGTAGTTTCTTCAGTTTTAATCTACAGTTCATAACTAATAGATTGTAGTCAGAGTCCACATCTGTCCCTGGAAATGTCTCACAATTTAAAACCTGGTTCCTAAATCTCGGTCTTACCATTATATAATCTATCTCAAACCTTCCTGTATCTCCAGGCTTCTTCCATGTATACAACCTTCTTTCATGATTCTTGAATAAAGTGTTAGCTATGATTAAGTTATGCTCTGTGCAAAATTCTTCCAGGCAGCTTCCTCTTTCATTTCTTACCCCCAATCCATATTCACCTACTACATTTCCTTCTCTTCCTTTTCCTACTGTTGAATTCCAGCCACCCATGACTATTAAATTTTCATCTCCCTTCACTACCTGAATAATTTCTTTTATTTCATCATTCATTTCATCAACTACTTCATCATCTGCAGAGCTAGTCGGCATATAAACTTGCACTACTGTAGTAGGCATGGGCTTCGTGTCTATCTTGGCTACAATACGCGTTCACTATGCTGTCGTCACCTGACCAGAAGTCTTGTTCCTCCTGCCACCGAACTTCACTAATTCCCACTATATCTAACTTTAACCAATCCATTTCATTTTTTAAATTTTCTAACCTACCTGCCCGATTAAGGGATCTGACATTCCACGCTCCAATCCGTAGAACACCAGTTTTCTTTCTCCTGATAATGACATCCCCTTGAGTAGTCCCCGCCCGGAGATCCGAATGGAGGACTATTTTACCTCCGGAATATTTTACCCAAGAGGACGCCATCATCATTTAACCATACAGTAAAGCTGCATGCCCTCGGGAAAAATTACGGCTGTAGTTTCCCCTTGCTTTCAGCCATTCGCAGTACCAGCACAGCAATGCCGTTTTGGTTAGTGTTACAAGGCCAGATCAGTCAATCATCCAGACTGTTGCCCCTGGAACTACTGAAAAGGCTGCTGCCCCTCTTCAGGAACCACACATTTGTCTGGCCTCTCAACAGATACACCTCCGTTGTGGTTGCACCTACGGTACGGCTATCTGTATTGCTGAGACACGCAAGCCTTCCCACCAATGGCAAGGTTCATGGTTCATGGGGGGATAGTGTTGTTACTCAACTGTGCTTAGTTCCCAGAAACTATAGAAAGTAGTTATGGTAACAGTTTTGAGGAATGGTTCGAGGTGTATTTTATGGACACTTGACTGTCTGTTGAATTTTTGTATTTAGTACCTTTTAACTCAATTTATGTTGGTCACTAAAGCAGAGACAGGCTGCGGCTGTCAAAGGTATTAAAATTTACTAATAGAATTCCCAGTCTGAGTGGCTCACAAAGTAATAAAAGAAATATAATACTATTGGATAATAATAACTAGAGCATGGTTTTAATCACCCTACAAAACTGTGAAACATGCAAGCACATATGACCTAAAACGTCTATAAATATGACACTAAAAAATAAAATATGACTTGACGTAAGTTTATTAAAGACGTCCTTGTTACTTTTTTTTTGTACCATGTAATACAAAAGGCAACGGCCTTGCTGCAGTGGATACACTGGTTCCCATCAGATCACCAAAGTTAAGTGCTGTTGGGTGTGGCCGGCACTTGGATTGGTGACCATCCGGGCCACCATGCACTGCTGCCACTTTTCAGGGTGCACTCAGCCTCATAATGCCAACTGAGGAGCTACTTGACCGAACAGTAGTGGCTCTGGTCACAGAAAACCATCATAACGACCGGGAGAGCAGTGTGCTGACCACATGCCCCTCCTATCTGCATTCTCAGCTGTAGATGACACGGTGGTCGGATGGTCCCAATGGGCCACTTATGGCCTGAAGACGGAGTGCTTTATGTAATACAAAGATCACTTCTGAACAAATTGTAAGTATAGTACTTACTATAGTAATTATAACTATAGTGATTCCAAACCTACGACATCCTGAAACTTCCTGGCACATTAAAACTGTGTGCCGGACTGAGACTCGAACTCGGGACCTTTGCCTTTCGCGGACAACTGCTCTACCAACTGAGCTACCCAAGCACGACTCACGCCCCATCCTCACAGCTTTACTTCTGCCAAAACCTCGTCTCCTACATTCCAAATTTTACAGCAGCTCTCTTGTGAACCTTGCAAAACTAGCACTGCTGAACCAGATTAAAACAGTGTACCAGACCGAGACTTGAACTCGGGACCTTTGCCTTTCGCGGCATTGTCATTAAAATCCAGGCCCAAGTAATAACAGTCTCATATTCGGAAATTTTATTATGGTACAGTGTAAATTAAACAAATAAGTTAATGATGCAAGCAGAATGAATCAAATAGAAATACACTCCTGGAAATTGAAATAAGAACACCATGAATTCATTGTCCCAGGAAGGGGAAACTTTATTGACACATTCCTGGGGTCAGATACATCACATGATCACACTGACAGAACCACAGGCACATAGACACAGGCAACAGAGCATGCACAATGTCGGCACTAGTACGTGTATATCCACCTTTCGCAGCAATGCAGGCTGCTATTCTCCCATAGAGACGATTGTAGAGATGCTGGATGTAGTCCTGTGGAACGGCTTGCCATGCCATTTCCACCTGGCGCCTCAGTTGGACCAGCGTTCGTGCTGGACGTGCAGACCGCGTGAGACGATGCTTCATCCAGTCCCAAACATGCTCAATGGGGGACAGATTCGGAGATCTTGCTGGCCAAGGTAGTTGACTTACACCTTCTAGAGCACGTTGGGTGGCACGGGATACATGCGGACGTGCATTGTCCTGTTGGAACAGCAAGTTCCCTTGCCGGTCTAGGAATGGTAGAACGATGGGTTCGATGACGGTTTGGATGTACGGTGCACTATTCAGTGTCCCCTCGACGATCACCAGAGGGGTACGGCCAGTGTAGGAGATCGCTCCCCACACCATGATGCCGGGTGTTGGCCCTGTGTGCCTTGGTCGTATGCAGTCCTGATTGTGGCGCTCACCTGCACGGCGCCAAACACGCATACCACCATCATTGGCACCAAGGCAGAAGCGACTCTCATCGCTGAAGACGACACGTCTCCATTCGTCCCTCCATTCACGTGTGTCACAACACCACTGGAGGTGGGCTGCACGATGTTGGGGCGTGAGCGGAAGACGGCCTAACGGTGTGCGGGACCATAGCCCAGCTTCATGGAGACGGTTGCGAATGGTCCTCGCCGATACCCCAGGAGCAACAGTGTCCCTAATTTGCTGGGAAGTGGCGGTGAGGTCCCCTACGGCACTGCGTAGGATCCTACGGTCTTGGCGTGCATCCGTGCGTCGCTGCGGTCCAGTCCCAGGTCGACGGGCACGTGCACCTTCCGCCGACCACTGGCGACAACATCGATGTACTGTGGAGACCTCACACCCCACGTGTTGAGCAATTCGGCGGTACGTCCACCCGGCCTCCCGCATGCCCACTATACGCCCTCGCTCAAAGTCCGTCAACTGCACATACGGTTCACGTCCACGCTGTTACGGCATGCTACCAGTGTTAAAGACTGCAATGGAGCTCCGTATGCCACGGCAAACTGGCTGACACTGACGGCGGTGGTGCACAAATGCTGCGCAGCTAGCGCCATTCAATGGCCAACACCGCGGTTCCTGGTGTGTCCGCTGTGCCGTGCATGTGATCATTGCTTGTACAGCCCTCTCGCAGTGTCCGGAGCAAGTATGGTGGGTCTGACAGACCGGTGTCAATGTATTCTTTTTTCCATTTCCAGGAGTTTATATAACAGTCTGTCTATACTAAACGGTTAAAATACCCAGTCCAAGTTTCAGGTTGCTTATCTAACAGCTTCAGGGGCAACAAAGTTTTTGATTTTCAGGATTTCACATAATTATAAAAAAAAATCCCGTATTTCTCCCGGTTAAAAATACACTTTCTCCTGGGTGACAGTATATTTTCCCTTATCAATCCTTGGTTTTATACACGAGCGTACAATTTCCCGGCACTTTAGAAAATGAAACTCAGGGAAAAAGACACGTTTTGGAAATATCTTTGATGTGCAGCAACATGTACGCTGTGTATTTTCATATTACGAAAGTATACATTGGAATTCCACCAAACACATGTTACTTTCCGAATCATTGAAATCGAGATTTCGATGGGCTTTTTTGTATGTAGTGCGTAGCTCATGTCGCGTGATGTCGCCAGCCGATGACGCGTATATTCAGAGCATGGGACACGTGATGTCAGCCAACAGCAACATCACTGTTAAGTAGCACGAACACACAAACAGGGAAAGTTAATAGTTTAAATTAATATACATAGTGTTGCTACAAGAAAAGAAAAGCTTTCATATATAATATTGGTCTCAAGCTGCAAGAGAAGCTAAGCTTTCGCATATACTGTTGATCATTTTTGCGTGTTACACTTTAAGATATAACACACAAATTTACCAGTAAAATTTTTAATACTGACATACATATCTGATCTTCAGGGTTCGAAATTCTTCTAAATGGCTCGGCATCAAAGAGTTGATTTTTAAATGAGAGTTAAACGCTCTGTGATTTAATAAATTCATGGCATATTATTGCACATAGTTCAACTTACGTAAACAGGTATTTACTTTGAAAGTAACGCTTTTCAAACCAATATTCGCAATATTTTCCCGCGATCTGTTAGAAATGGGTTCGTTTCAGCGGTTGCCAGTGAGCGCAGATAACAGGTGACACCGCGCTTGTGTAGCTACCATGACGTAGGAAGCCCGTATGTACGTACGTGTAAAACATTGAAAGACCATACATTATGTCATAAAAGAAACAAGACATCAGAGCGTACTGTAAGAGCATCGGAATTTCGTGAACCATACTAAAATGTGCACAGTTATAAAGTGCATGCTTAAAGGGCACATTCGTATGTCCAGATTCCCAATGAAGTAGACCTCGACCTGATATTAAGCTTTTCAGTGTGGTTTTCGGGATGCAATTTTTCTTGAAGCACCAGTACTGTATTATATCATGTTTCGTTCTTTATTATAACATTATGCCATACGTGCTAGAAAATGAAAACGTGCACTTGAAATGCAGCGAACAGTTGAAACTAGCAAGTACTGTGGAACTAAACATTTCGTTTCAAATACATTGACTGCCTCTGTGGAAAAGGGTAACAAAAGTCAAATTTCTTTAGTAAACAGACAAAAATAACTTCATTGCTTCGCAAGGCGATTAATGATTGACTGTCAGAAAGGTGGAAACTAAATAAAATCTGAAACTAATGGCATATTGCAGCCTTCCGTAATTGTGTGAATGTGTTTTAATTCACTTGATAGCTCCCGGCTAAAGATATCCGTTTTGTTTTCATTTGACGTGAGAGTAAACGAAGGGGAAACAGCAAAATCACTAAATGACTGCCCTGCGCATCACCCCTGATCTACGACATTTGCGAACCGGGTCAATATTTTAAAAAATCGAATTTT
Source organism: Schistocerca gregaria (assembly GCF_023897955.1). NCBI lineage: Eukaryota > Metazoa > Arthropoda > Insecta > Orthoptera > Acrididae > Schistocerca > Schistocerca gregaria. Next base: position 468,594,778 of record NC_064926.1, read on the forward strand.
CAAAATATGTTCGTCTAGTAGCGCACATCTTTCTGAAAAGTCTGAAACATAAAAAAATATGTATTTGAGGAAATGTAAGACATGTTATTTGTTCTTAAGTATGCCAAAGTGCAGGCCACGCCTCTTCATAAAGCATATTTCTACCGCACGTCCAAACTATATTCAGGAGGTGGAATATGTCCTGTGGTGCCTCTCCTGCTCCCAGTAGGCCGGTTTGACAGCCTGCCCCTCTTTTAAAAAAAATCTCGCAATTAATTGCGAATGGGATTATTTGTAATCGAGAGAACAAGAACTCTGCAGAAAATCTGAACTCTTTATTGCCTACTAGTTAATAACTTGATATTTGTGTGACATAAAATTAAATATAGGATATATAAAACCAATACTGACAAGAGATGAGCAAGAAATTACACATTTTTTTCTCTCTACTCTTGCTACAGCTTTACATGGCGTGCTTTCCTTCTGCGAAAGGATCTATTACCTCATCAAAGTTCGTCAAACGTTTTGCTATTTGAAAAATCGAAATGTCGTTATCTAATACTGAAAAGGCTGTTAATGCAAATAATACCAAAGACTGGTGTGGTTTGTCGATCTGATTACGTCTATTTTGCCACTGTGCTAGATTAGATTAATACTTGTTCCATAGATCATTAATACGACACTCCGTGTCAGGCTAGATAAAACAAAATAAGCCTTTCTAATATGGCCGCAATTATGTAACACACCAAATAAACGAAACAGTTTTGGCACAAATTGCCATTTTTATAACATGACAGAATATAATCAAAGAACCAATATCAAATGACTATTAGGCCTACTACAAGCAAAAAGCGTTGATAGGAAATAGTCTCACATTTCATTCATACGCACCAGCTTCTCCAGCATGAGATCGGAAAGTAGTATTACGAAATTTTTTATAAATTTGGAATCGTCTTATTCTTCCATAATCTGTGTGATGTCTCCGTTTCTTCTCCTTCCTCGTTTTAGCAAACAATCTTGTCATCACCAATTCTGTAGCAATTGCTGCCACTGTCAAAATTTGTTCGCCGATTAAATTCACTAACCCTGCCAGAATCACAGGTTTAGTTATCCCGCGATTATTTTCCGGTTAGGCATTATTACGCATTCGAACAACACGTTTTCCGCGTTACTTCCAGAATAGAACTTACGCGGGGACTGTACTATTGGTGCTTACTAGTGTAGCATTCTGGCCAAAAAAAATTCTGTCCAAATTTCATTTCCTTGGATACACCGAGAAGATAATACGTAATCTTTCTCACCTGTTATTCCTGTCAGTCGTTTATTTCCATACTGGTAGTCCGAATCTATGGATTTCGCTAGTAATTATAACAATGCTGATCATTCGCAAACCCAATCAACCACATAATCAGACAGCGATTGGCATTCATCCATTCGGCTTTACTCCCTCAGCTCGTATAGCCCCGTCCCCTTTTGTCTGCAGAAAGTTCATTTCTAGATGCAACGAGGATTCTCCTGACAGACACATCACGTACACTATGCATGCATTCAAAAGTCAACTTATGATTCATTCAGAAATCAACTTAAAATGTGTTCAAAAGTGTTCAAAAACCAAAGGTAAACGTTTCAAAATCACATGAATAATCGATTGACAAACGTGCACTGGAAGCTAGGTGCTTCGTGGAGCAAGTTTTTTTCCTCGAGAATATGAATTTGACGCCCCCTTTTTCCAGTAGCATCTAACTACTTACTGCGACTGCTTGCACAGCCAACAGCCACATTCCTGTAGCCAGAAGCGGGAGAATCTACTACTCAAATGTGACTCAACTGCTAATGCACATGAGCCCTCGAGTAACAGCTAAAACAAATCGAATGTAAACAGTTCCGACTTCACGCTTATCGGAGACAATTTGTTGTTATGAAGCACTGCATAGTCTTCCTGAGACCTTTGACACATTTTCAATTGGCAGACGCTTGCATGAGCACTGTGTGTCGTCGTTGTATATGGCGCATTTCCGTTGCAATTTAAGTCAATTTCATTTTTTTTCTCTCGTTTATGTTTTATTGTTGAAGTATTATTCTGCAGTAACGGGACACAGTAATATCCTTTGTTAGAGTATCGATTCTTACCACTCAAAATTACAAAAAATTAACTGAAAACTAAAACAATGAAAAATTCTCGGAATTCTAAAAATTCCCGGGTTTTTCCCGGATGAAAAAATTCCTGGGTTTTTCCCAGATCTCCTGGGTCGTATACACCCTGTTTTTTTTATATCCATAAGAAGAAACAGCTATTTAATAATTACAGGAAGGCTGTGGACCCATCCTGCATCAAACTACTGAATCAATTATTTGTACTTGATTCTGGATGTGTGTGGATAGTCATGATGAACATCTAAGTGTTGCAAACATTTATTTCTCTTTTCTTCAAAACTGAATTCTCATGAATTGGAAGTAAAATTAGAAAACACAAATAAATTGATTAATTGCCAGAAGGGTAAAACACAAATTGGTGAACTTCAAAATTGGATTAAAATATACATAGTACCACTGCCACCTTGGTCTTGTTTAAAGAGGAAAGATGAAAATTTCTATTCCAGTATCCATTGTTGTTGGCTGTCACAAAATGAACATACGCAAAGTGAACCCTTGATTTCCTACTCAGTGTATTCGACATCTGCACATATACTGGATCATGGATCCAAGACTAGTCATCCAGTACAACTGAACCAATTGTTGTTATGCACAGGAGTGATGTCTTACAACTCATTCTGTGCTACAAGTGTGTATCTCAAAAACTGAAAGAAATACAAGGCCATAATTCTGAAAAACGTGTGGTTCCTGGAGAGGGGCAGCAAGCTTTTCAGTAGTTGCAGGGGCAACAGACTGGATGATTGACTGATCTGGCCTTGTAACACTAACCAAAACAGCCTTGCTGTGCTGGTACTGCGAATGGTTGAAAGCAAGGGGAAACTACAGCCGTAATTTTTCCCGAGGGCATGCAGCTTTACTGTATGATTAAATGATGATGGCGTCCTCTTGGGTAAAATATTCCGGAAGTAAAATAGTCCCCCATTCAGATATCCGGGCGGGGACTACTCAAGCGGACGTTGTTATCAGGAGAAAGAAAAGTGGCGTTCTACGGATCGGAGCGTGGAATGTCAGATCCCTTAATCGGGCAGGTAGATTAGAAAATTTGAAGAGGGAAATGGACAGGTTAAAGTTAGATATAGTGGGAATTAGTGAAGTTCGGTGGCAGGAGGAACAAGACTTTTGGTCAGGTGAATACAGGGTAATAAATACAAAATCAAATAGGGGTAATTCAGGAGTAGGTTTAATAATGAATAAAAAAATAGGAGTGCAGGTAAGCTACTATAAACAACATAGTGAACGCCTTATTGTGGCCAAAATAGACAGGAAGCCCATGATTACTACACTAGTACAAGTTTATATGCCAACTAGCTCTGCAGATGACGAAGAAATTGAATAAATGTATGATGAAATAAAAGAAATTATTCAGGTAGTGAAGGGACACGAAACTTTAATACTCATGGGTGACTGGAATTTAAAAGTAGGAAAAGGGAGAGAAGGAAATGTAGTAGGTGAATACGGATTGGGGGTAAGAAATGAAAGAGGAAGCTGCCTGGTAGAATTTTGCACAGAGCATAAATTAATGATAGCTAACACTTGGTTCAAGAATCATGAAAGAAGGTTGTATACATGGAAGAACCCTGGAGATACTAGAAGGTCTCAGATAGATTACATAATGGTAAGACAGAGATTTAGGAACCAGGTTTTAAATTGTAAGACATTTCCAGGGGCAGATGTGGACTCTGACTACAATCTATTGGTTACAAACTAGATTAAAACTGAAGAAACTACAAAAAGGTAGGAATTTAAGGAGATGGGACCTGGATAAACTGACAGAACCAGAAGTTGTTGACAGTTTCAGGAAGAGCATAAGGGAACAATTGACAGCAATGGGGGAAAGAAATACAGTAGAATAAGAATGGGTAGCTTTGAGGGATGAAGCAGTGAAGGCAGCAGAGGATCAAGTAGGTACAAATATGGGGTCTAGTGGAAATCCTTGGGTAACAGAAGAAATATTGAATTTAATTGATGAAAGGAGAAAATATAAAAATACAGTAAATGAAGCAGGCAAAAAGGAATACAGACGTCTCAAAAATGAGATCGACAGGAAGTGCAAAATGGCTAAGCAGGGATGCCTAGAGAGCAAATGTAAGGATGTAGAGGCTTATCTCACTAGGGGGTAAGATAGATACTGCCTACAGGATAATTAGAGAAAGCTTTGGAGAAAAGAGAACCACTTGTATGAATATCAAAGGCTCAGATGGAAACCCAGTTCTAAGCAAGGAAAGTGCTTCTGAAGAAGAGAAATTAGTTAACATTGAGTATAAATTTAAGTGTCAGGAAGTCGTTTCTGAAAGTATTTGTATGGAGCGTAGCCATATATGGAAGTGAAACATGGAAGATAAATAGTTTGGACAAGAAGAGAATAGAAGCTTTTGAAATGGGGTGCTACAGAAGAATGCTGAAGATTAGGTGGGCATATCATATAACTGATGAAGAGGTATTGAATAGGATTGGGGAGAAGAGAAGTTTGTGGCACAACTTGACTAGAAGAAGGGATCGGTTGGTAGGACATGCTTTGACACATCAAGGGGTCACCAATTTAGTATTGGAGGGCAGTGTGGAGGGTAAAAATTGTAGAGGGAAGCCAAGAGATGAATACACTAAACAGATTCAGAAGAATGTAGGTTGCAGTAGGTACTGGGAAATGAAGAAGCTTGCACAGGATAGAGTAGCATGGAGAGCTGCATCAAACCAGTCTCAGGACTGAAGACCACAACAACAACAACAACCAAAAATGTACAAGCACGTGTATCGAATTTGCAAAATAATCACGGAAGATGTGGACTCTGACCACAATCTATTGGTTATGACCTGTAGGTTAAAACTGAAGAAACTGCAAAAAGGTGGGAATTTAAGGACATGGGATCTGGATAAGCTGAAAGAACCAGAGGTTGTACAGAGTTTCAAGGAGAGTATAAGGGAACAATTGACAGGAATGGGGGAAAGAAACACAGTAGAAGAAGAATGGGTAGCTCTGAGGGATGAAGTAGTGAAGGCAGCAGAGGATAAAGTAGGTAAAAAGACTAGGGCTGCTAGAAATCTTTGGGTAACAGAAGAAATATTGAATTTAATTGATGAACGGAGAAAATATAAAATTGCAGTAAATGAAGCAGGCAAAAAGAAATACAAACGTCTCAAAAATGAGATCGACAGGAAGTGCAAAATGGCTAAGCAGGGATGGCTAGAGGACAAATGTAAGGATGTAGAAGCTTATCTCACTAGGGGTAAGATAGATACTGCCTACAGGAAAATTAAAGAGACCTTTGGAGAGAAGAGAACCATGTGTATGAATATCAAGAGCTCAGATGGCAACCCAGTTCTAAGCAAAGAAAGGAAGGCAGAAATGTGGAAGGAGTATGTAGAAGGTTTATACAAGGGCGATGTACATGAGGACAATACTATGGAAATGGAAGAGGATGTAGATGAAGACGAAATGGGAGATACGATACTGCGTGAAGAGTTTGACAGAGTACTGAAAGACCTGAGTCGAAACAAGGCCCCCGGAGTAGACAACATTCCATTAGAACTACTGACGGCCTTGGGAGAGCCAGTCATGACAAAACTCTACACCAGCTGGTGAGCAAGATGTATGAGACAGGCAAAATACCCTCAGACTTCAAGAAGAATATAATAATTCCAATCCCAAAGAAAGCAGGTGTTGACAGATGTGAAAATTACCGAACTATCAGTTTAATAAGTCACAGCTGCAAAATACTAACGCGAATTCTTTACAGACGAATGGAAAAACTGGTAGATGCGGACCTAGGGGAGGATCAGTTTGGATTCCGTAGAAATGTTGGAACACGTGAGGCAATACTGCCCTTACGACTTATCTTAGAAGAAAGATTAAGAAAAGACAAACCTACGTTTCTAGCATTTCTAGACTTAGAGAAAGCTTTTGACAATGTTGACTGGAATACTCTCTTTCAAATTCTAAAGGTGGCAGGGGTAAAATACAGGGAGTGAAAGGGTATTTACAATTTGTACAGAAACCAGATGGCAGTCATAAGAGTCGAGGGGCATGAAAGGGAAGCAGTGGTTGGGAAAGGAGTGAGACAGGGTTATAGCCTCTCCCTGATGTTATTCAATCTGTATATTGAGCAAGCAGTAAAGGAAACAAAAGAAAAATTTGGAGTAGGTATTAAAATTCATGGAGAAGAAGTAAAAACTTTGAGGTTCGCCGATGACATTGTAATTCTGTCAGAGACGGCAAAGGACTTGGAAGAGCAGTTGAACGGAATGGACAGTGTCTTGAAAAGAGGATATAAGATGAACATCAACAAAAGCAAAACGAGGATAATGGAATGTAGTCAAATTAAATCGGGTGATACTGAGGGAATTAGATTAGGAAATGAGACACTTAAAGTAGTAAAAGAGTTTTGCTATATAGGAAGTAAAATAACTGATGATGGTCGAAGTAGAGAGGATATAAAATGCAGACTGGCAATGGCAAGGAAAGCGTTTCTTAAGAAGAGAAATTTGTTAATATCGAATATAGATTTATGTATCAGGAAGTCGTTTCTGAAAGTATTTGTATGGAGTGTAGCCATGTATGGAAGTGAAACATGGACAACAACTAGTTTGGACAAGAAGAGAATAGAAGCTTTCGAAATGTGGTGCTACAGAAGAATGCTGAAGATAAGGTGGATAGATCACGTAACTAATGAGGAGGTATTGAATAGGATTGGGGAGAAGCGAAGTTTGTGGCACAACTTGACTAGAAGAAGGGATCGGTTGGTAGGACACGTTTTGTGGCATGAAGGGATCACAAATTTAGCATTGGAGGGCAGCGTGGAGGGTAAAAATCGTAGAGGGAGACCAAGAGATGAATACAGTAAGCAGATTCAGAAGGATGTAGGTTGCAGTAGGTACTGGGAGATGAAGAAGTTTGCACAGGATAGGGTAGCATGGAGAGCTGCATCAAACCAGTCTCAGGACTGAAGACAACAACAACAACAACAACAACCAAAAATGTACAAGCATGTGTATCGAATTTGCAAAATAATCACGGAAAATGCTAAATAAATGAAAGCAAAACCCATCTGATGTAATTCTCTTTAATTAAACTGCACTAAGCTCAAGATGGATAATCAATAGTACCTGATATTTTATTTCAGTTTATTATATGACTGACATTTTTCACAAAAGTAACTTGCTTTTGTACACTGAAGTCTGCACAAAAATACACTACTCTGCAAAACTTAACTAAATTTATTTATTTAGCATATGGCAGTGTGCATCATTAGGACGAGCTAGGTAAAGTAACATGACATATTAGAAACTTGACAGAAATGCATGAAAGTGTGGGAGCATCTTGGCAGAGGTCTCCCAGTCGGGTACAGAAAGCCAGACTTCGCATGGCAAGAAGTCAGTGTAACTACAGTACCGAATGGGGTTGGCCCCGCAGCACAAGGTAGTTGAAGTAACAGGAAAAGACCGTGTGTGCATCACTCGGCAAGCAGTAGTGATGCACTGTAGTGATATCCATTACAACATGGCCCGGACATAACATTTGCATCCAAGGAAGAGTCACTGAGAAACTGGAAAGAGGATGGAGTGTGAAGAATGTAGACTAAAAGTTTGGTAGCACTTGTAATGTTGTCTTACATGCATAGAGAGCATTCCAAACCACAGGCACTGCTGTCCAAATGACAGGAGGTGGTCAGCTGTGGTCAACTACAGCAATAGATGGCCAGAACATTGTGCAACTGGCACGAAGGGACTCACCCATGTGTGTCTTTTTAGGTGTGGATGACAATTCTCGACTGCATCAAACAGCGCAGGAGCTCTTGAAATGAGACAATATTCGGTGAATGGACTGTCCTTCCTGCATTGCTGAAGTAAATTAGGATGTGTGGGATGTGCTTGGGAGATATACTAAAGCTCATCTATACGCACTAACAACCATCCAGCAGTTGTCAAGTGTGCTGGAACCCCATACCACAAAAACTCCTTACCATGGAGCCTGGAAGTGTGTTGCAGAGCACACTTTGTTCTTCATGGTGATCATACAGTCTATTAAAAAGCGTTTCCCATCTTTTGTAATGTCCCAGGCACTATCGTAAATTGCAGTGATGTGAGCACACTTCTTGTTGTAGAATAAGAGCATCATTTCTGTTCATCTTAATGTGTATTTCTTTTAATTACCTTCAGTGGCATACTGTAGAAGCTTTTTTATGTAAGCTATGTTACTTGGCAATGACACATCATCCCAAAGTTACTTCATTCTAACATTTAGCAAGCCAGTTTACACTGAGCAAGTCAGTAACTAATGCCTTTCTTTCTCGAATTCCTGTTGGGGAGCTCATATTTATTAGTAATGGTGGTAAAGCACATGCAGCAAATGTCAGGTGTTATATCATTGCTTAGCTTTGTTAAAGTAACAAATTCTTATATCAAGTACAGTGGCATCTGGTCCATTGTTGCTGACAGAGAAGTGAAAATCAATTATTAAATAATTCCAATTCAGCTATGCAAATTACATGTGACCTTAATGAGAAAAAGGTTTGCACAAAACAGCAAAATACCAGCCTCCAAATTTTCCTCTAGATTAAAACTGTGCACTTTACTGAGGCTCCATGGCAGACCCTTCCACACTGTGCTCTTACTGACTGAACTATCTGGCACACTTTATACTTCTGATAACCTAGTAACAGTGTTGCCCATAAAGGGCGCGAGTCTAGGTATGAGTCACCATCTAACATACAGCTTTAATGCCAGGAAGTTTCAATACAGCATCAAAGCTGGTAACAACTAAAGCAGCAAATGGTCTGAAAAGTCTGACAATGTGGGGTGCTCCGTTCTCATTCAGTGTTCTGAAATTGTGATCATCATCTCCCCCTACTCCTTGGTATTGCAACTCTCCCAAAAAATCTGAATTTTCCACAAGTCTTCTTGCTACTACATGTGTCATATGCAGTACAATACATGGAACAAGGAGCAATTTGATTACTCACCTTTTACACAATTGAAATATAAATATTATTAGTTTGTTTGTGTTACACACACACAAAATTTATTGAGCACTGCCACTAGCTCAAAGACTATTTCCCACTCATCTCTTTAAAAGTTTCTCTATGCACCAAAAAATTGCAAGATAATTTTGTTTTTGACAGACAGTACTCGAATATTTATACTAGTGTCTTTATTGTCCACACCACAGATCTTCAGTCATTATTTAACTACAGTTGTACAAGAAGAGAAAAGTTGGTGAAGGGGCATATTCACATATGAAGCTATCAGTGGAATAGTGGCCTAACCCACATTTTTGGAAAAAATGAGATATTCACACAGAACATCACTTTACACCCTACCATTATGTCCTACAGTCGCCAGACATGTATTCAGACACCATGGACAATGTGGCAGCGTCAGCTGTTGTTTATACACTGTGCAGTGCCACACAGAATGAAGTGCAATAGTGACCTATGCCACATAGGTCACTATTGCGCCATGTATGCATAGCGAGTGGGCCAATGGGACAGCCTACCATACGCCATACAGTACTTGAAGGCCGGTGGAGGACACAGCTGCAGTATAGACTCACAGTATTGTGGTCGACACATTGCTGAACGATCATTAGAGAGAGAGAGAGAGAGAGAGAGAGAGAGAGAGAGAGAGAGAGAGAGAGAGAGAGAGAGAGTGTGTTCGCAAGTGCTACATAATGACAATGTTGAAGCCGCATTGCAAGGTAAGGATGGTGTCACTTTCCCTTGTTGGACTCATATGACTTGATATGGACACCGGTGCAGATATGGGACATTTCCATTTGAGACCTATTTGGATTGGACACTACTACCGATGCCTCAGATGTGGAATGTGCACCTGGCCCATTCAGCCAGCGTGCAAGTGGTACAGCAGATGAGTTATATCTCGTGTTAGCAGGGCCCAATCTACCTGGTACATCGAAAGATACCATTCCCACTATGTTAACCATAGACATACCGGAAGGGAACCATAGTACGGGTACCATAATTGCACTGCAACGAAGAAGAAAATGGGTCTGGAATGCACACCTGTCGGCATGGAATATTTGAAAAGAAAAGGGCTCTAAAGGGAAAGAATACATTAATGTGAAGGGAAATGTAGTGCTAAAGAATTGTCCCACCCTCGGTGCATGCACGTGTCGGAAGGAATGTGGTCAATATTTTTCACCTGAACACCAGCAACATCTATTTGACTTGTTCTACGCATTACGTAGTTTCGACTTGCAGTTGGCATACATTTTTGCTATGGTGAAGATAGTCCCTATGGCACGCGCATATTCCTCTGGTACAACAGAGTTGCGACGAGTAACAACACGCCTATACCATTTCCAAAATGAAAAGGGAGTGGACATGAAGGTGTGTAAAATGTTCTTTAAGAACATTTTGCAGATTTTCACACAAAGTGCAGCACCCATCAATAAGCGAGGCACACTACTAACAAAGACGGTTGTGATAGAGAACTTCATTAAATGGTTTCTAGCATATAGGAGCCATTATGCACGAATGAATGAAACAGTGGATCAGAAGTATTTGTCACCAGACCTGAGCATGGGGATGTTATACCATTTGTATAAAGCTGAGCACGATGATCTAGTCTCGTACTACAAGTTTGGTCAAATATTCAATAAAAGATTTAACCTGTCCTTTCACCCCCCTCTGATTGATTCCTGCCATAAATATGACCTCTATAACATCAAACATGCTGCAATTGACACCACAGAAGAGAAGGGTAAATGGGAACGTGAAAGAGTTCATCAATGAAAAGCCGATAGCGTGCAGATGGGAATGCATCGTGATGCAGCAGAAGAGAGGCATCAGGATGATACGTCCATGATTGCCTTTGATTTGATGAGGACTTTACCGACACTGGTACTTACGACAGGTATCTGTTGCTACAAGCAGCAATTGTGGACATACTGCATTGGAATACATGACCTATGTACCAAGAAAGCTACCATGTATGTAAGGAGTGAGAGCGAAGCATCCTGAGGACTGCAAGAAATAGGATCATGTCTCATGCATTACAGTAAGCATAATGTTCAAACAAAGCAACTGATTATGTACTTGGATCAATGTGGCAGGCACTTATTGTGTCAATTCATGGTTCTGCATGCAGACTTCACACCGGAAGTAATCCACCATAAATTCCTAAACAGTGAGAATTCATACCTACCATGTGTCCAGGACTTTAGTATAATCGTGAAGAATAGAAAATTTCACCTGAACATATACACATCCTCTGACTGGATGAATGTCATAATCACTGCACAAAAAAACAACCCTTCACTTCTGTGCAGATGACAAGGATTGATTTCACGTCCACAGTATGTTTAGAGAGAAACATACGGAACCATAAAGTGTCGACACAAAATACCAGGGTGCAATGGTTCCATATTCAGTGGCTTCAGTATAAAGCATCCTCTCCTCATATCATGTTTTATAAGAACTCCAATGAGCAAGATGTCCCGTTTACTGATGTCAGTTTTGCTAAACGTGGGTCGAAAGTAACTGAGACTCTGGACATACTATATCCCAATGAACACACTATTAGTGCATTGAAGAAGAATGATTTTAAGACCTTGCTGCAATTTGTATCCCCGGTGTGCCATATTTATTACTGTAGCTTGATAACATCTGCCCAGCCGTGTGGCGACACCATCCCTGTAATGATGATACGGATGATGAACATTAACGCCTCGTGTGTATCTTGTCCAATCTTTGACTACAGTGTTTAAAGCAAAAACAGGCTACCCCACATTTCGTGAATTACGGCCAAGTGCATCGAAACAATAATGGCCTAACCCATACAAAAAAAATCGTCTAAAAACACTATAATGGTTAGCTCCATATATAGCTAATTACCGGACACCATACTACATTATGTATACCACAATCATTGCTATATGCTGCAATCACTACCTTACACATCAATTCTGCAAACGTCAAGATCTTCCAGTGCCCATTCCCACAAACCAGTGTGCTGTGGGTTAGGCCACAATTGCGGCGAAAGCCTCATAATAAAGCATGTCACTTCTAAGAAAACTGCTGCACTGTGGTCTGTGCCACCAGTTGAGTGTGTGTATAAAATAAATGTAAGTGACCATTGAACACAGCTTTTGTACTTTTAGTATCTTATTATGGACCTGCAGGATGGCTACTGAGATGTCTGCCTTACGTATGCAACAGCTCAAGAGAAAAAACTGCATTGTAAATTAAGTAGAATTTACTGTAAGTATTATTCTCAGGAAACAGTTGACAAATTGCCATGAAAGATGGAAGTAATGTTTGTGTCTTGATAGGCAAAATTTTACTCTTTCAGGATAGTCCTCGATGGTCATCATGCTTTTCCAAATTGAATTACTTTTACCTTCACTATTGCTCTAAATGAATGTGTAGCACTACAACAGTTAAGTTTTACAAAGAGTTTTACATGTGCCATCTGCTGCAATTCCTATTCTGTTGCAAAATGTTCCACAATCCTACATTTCTTGTTGCATATTTGTTATCTTTGGCTTTCCTATCTTTGTGTACAAACATGCTTAAGGATGGCTTTACAAAGGAAATACTGGAATAAGGATGAAGATTAGGGTTCAGTTCCACTTCCATGCTGGTGTCACTATAGACAAAGCACAATATCACATTGGGAGAGGACGGAAAGCGGCTCTTTCCCTCTTCAAAGAAACCATCCTGGCATTCACAACTTTCTGGCAGATTAAAACTGTTTGTTGGATGCAGCTTTAAGCTAACAAAGTTTCAAATCAGCACACACTCCACTGTAGAGTCTGAATTCATTCTGGAATCATCCCAGCATTTGTCTTCATAACTTAACAAAAGTATGGAAATCTAAATCATGACTGTCAAATGGGGATTTTCACTATCAACATACTGAATGCAAGACCTGTGCCTTTTAACCCCAGCACCACCGCACTTAGTACAATGTGTAGCCTAACAGCTACTGTTACCGACACTCAGGGGAAGGGGAAAATGCAGAAACAGATACACAACCTGTTGAAAGGCTTGCACTAGGCTGTGAGCCACATGCCTTTTTATTTTTTTAAAAAAGAATTGTGGTAGTACACAGATGTTTGATATATCAATAATGTTGTAGTTATAAAACAAAGACAAGAAATGGGCTCATGAAACCTTATTCATTCAAACTGTCAACTGAAATGGCAGAATGTTTCTTGTATTTAGAGATTGTTAAAGCTCAGCATATGACCTGGTCAAAATTAAAGAATGATCTGTGAAGGAACTCTGCATTCCATGTACATAAGCCTATGTTGTAAACAGTAGTAACACCAAACTTCTACACAGAACAGAATACAAAGAAAAACAGAAAAATTGCATTAATCAAATTCATACTGACATAAATATGGAAGTGTAGGTGTTACTACAATAAATAAAATAACATTTTACAAATTGTGATAGCTGTAAAACAGAAAAAAATTAAAATATGTCAAACACAAATAGATTCTGTTCCACCTTAAATGTCTCTTCAAAATTTCTGTTTTTCACATATTTAATATCATGACACAGAAATCCATTATAAACACGACCGAAAAAAAATCAATAATTATACATAATGTGGCACTAAAAACTAAGAAATTACAATGAATGGTAACATTCTTTACTTTTGACAAAAAAGAAAGAAAAACTAAAAAGAGCCAATACAATTTTTGAAACATAATGCATTTTGTACATATTTGTGAAAAGATTAACATCATGGTACAGTTAATTGTCTCATGGATACTGTACACTAGTACTTTGAAGCATAATGAATGCTTGATAGCTAAGCCACAATAAAAAGCATTCTTTAAGGAAAAGTCATTTACTTTAAACATTAAAATGATGGGTGGGATGTGGAAATGATTGCTTGAATCCCCTTCTTGTTTCAAATTTTGTTTTCTGCAAAAATATGCTTGCATACTCTTTTCTATGACAGTGACAAAATAAATTACTCATTGTAAATACTGGAATCAAAGAAACACATAAAAAATGCTGTTGTTAGAAGACTGGCAAATATAACACCTGTAAAAACAACAGAGAGATCAATCTGAGATGAGCAAAATTAACACTGCGCACTTAGAAATCAATAAGAGAAAAAAAAAGAATGACATAATAAAATAATGAGCAATTATCAAACTGTCAAATTGTCGCACAACAAAGTACTACTGTACATCTACTTTCACGACTTATCCAGACATTAATCGTTACAATTCACAAGAATTGTTCAAAAAAAGAATATCAAAACTGAAGAGATTGATAGTTTTATAACTTTTTCATTTTTTTACAGTTGTCAATTATTTTTAATTGTACAGAGTATATCATCAGGCTCACCTTCCATAAGAAAAGAAAACTATAAAAAGAGTAATATTAAGATGGTGAAGAAAAACACACAGCCTTTTTTAAAATCCATTACTGGATATTCAAAACATTTAATTATTAAAGCAACATCACATTCATGGCAGTGATGGAATATTTGGCACAATTCATATACTGAAATTACAAAATAAATAAATGCATTTTATCAAACTTATGTTTGCATATTACATAGGTAATATTTTCTCTTAAGAGATAAGAGAACTTCACACATAACACGTACTAAGTTATTTTCATGTTTTTAAAGAACTCTGTGACTGACAGTTCGGAGTCACTGTGATTGGTGAGGCTACTGTCATTCTAAAAAGAAACACGTAAGATCTGAAATAATGCAGTAAGAAATTGCATGTGATTAAGTTAACAACAGTTTGTGTGTACCAGTCTTACCATGTACACTGAACAATGCTGTCATCTGACTATATACCTGTATGTATTTGTATTTGTATTTGTCGAAATTTGTCGGATCTACTGACACAGTGTCAGCAGACACATCTGTCAATCACACTGACTCCAACGCCACTGTGTAAATACATAATCAGCAATGCAATGTAAGCAATGCAAAAAATTTTAGATAGGTAACATTAAAAACTCAGAAGATTTCACTAATTGTTAACTAATTACAAGCAAAACAGTTACACTGGTGGTGTGGAATGTCTCATCCGAAATTGTCTGACCAACTAATACTCTCAATATTTAGTACATCCTTTAGGATGAAAAAACAGTTGAAAACTCAATATTCTGTTTACAAGCACAGTCATCGCACATACTTTTAGAACTTAAAAAGTAATGCTGAAATCTGGCATGTGCGCGCGCACACGCACACACACACACACACACACACACACACACACACACACACACACACACACACACACACCAAAATATGCAAAAACAAAGAAAACCTGAGTAACGTACAAATGTTCAACAAACAACAGCTGGAAGGGAGAGGATACCACACAGATAGAGAACATGTCTCCTGAAAATAGAGGAAACTCAACAGATACAGAAAAACTTAATGTACAGGATAAGAACATCATCAACCCAGAACAATGATCTATGAACAGTAGAGCTACACACATTGCAGCACAGATGGTGAGACAGGACAAATACAAAAAAACTCAGGGATAAATGTGGATTTGACAGTAAAGTGGGTTACTTTGTTAATGACAAAACTACAAGCAAACATGCATGTAACTAATAAAAATTCATTACACGAATTTTGAACAGGATGTCTACATAGGAACAAGTTGGGACACTAAATAATTGCTTTACATAAATATTCAACATGAAAAAAGAAATGAAGATCTAACAAAGCAAGACTGACATAATACCATAACAAGTTTCTGAAAGAGACAAAAAAAAGGGGAGGGGGGGGAGCAGTGCACAAGTTTAGAAAGCAGTGAGATGAAGCAAAAAACTTCTGCTGAGATGAGGAAATAATGAAAGAAATGGGATAGCAATAGTAAAGAAGAAGAATTTTTAATCTAAATAAAAAGTAAGTTATATGCAATGGAACAAAACATGTTGAGGCAAGCTGCAACTTTTTTTTTTTTTTTTGCACCCCTTTGAAACCTATAAAACCAATACATTCTAGGGTTGAGAAGAAGGTACAAACTGCCAATAATGATTTCACAGAACACAGATGTGTCATGGATGCTATTTTTTGAAACAAGGAGACTGGACAGAAAATTCATGAAGAAACAAAAACAATCAGGCGTGGAAGGAAAAAAGTATTCAAAAAGTACACAATATTTATAAAAGAGATGTACCAGGAAAACAAGAAACTCTACATAAATGTCCTACTCAAAGCTGGCAATGTTTAGTGCTACAACCATATTTGTTTCACATATTACTGTTGAGGCACCTGAATAGGTCAGACTAACTGAATGGCTGCACGAGAACAGTGTTTACATGATGATGTCTACCTGCATATCTACTGAGATATTACCATGTAAGTTAACCATTTCAAATATACCTGGTTTTTAAGAAAGATGCACAGGAGAAGCAGCTGAATAACCTACATTTAACACTGAAATAGAAATTGCAGAAATGACATGAGTGAAAAGTGAATATTTGTACAGAGCAAGAAAGGAACAACCAAAGTAATAATGAAGGAAGTTCATACTGTCACAGTAATACTCATGCCTGGCAAACAACTGGATTTGGAAGGCTTAAGGTCTGGTACGACTAATTAAACACAAATGTTGTGAAAAGAAAGTGGATGCATAGGTGGAAAAAATAACTGTACAGTGAATTCATGACAGCAGGAAACAGATCCCCTTCTCTTTTTTAATGTTCTATACATGTGTAATGATATCTTATCAATTTTGTCATTCTTCATTGTCACCCCAAATGACAAACTTGGGTTGAAAATTTTTTACTGGTACATACATATTTTTAGTCTATTTGTTTCGGCAATCTTCTCTCGCTTGTGAAACATCAAAACTATTCAAGAAGCTCAAATACTAAAATCAGACACACAGCAAACAGTCAAATCAAAATGTAATAACGAAAGTTCAGCAAGCCGAATGCTCATATTAGACAAAAATTATGAAATTCAATGAAGCATTCGAAAAGATGGAAGACTGATTATAATAATGTACATCAAGACACAGAAGACAAATAGTACTAGAAGGAACTTTTTTGGCACAGGTTCCATATAAATTTTATGAATATATATGAAACAGTTATGATGTAACACGATAGGGTACAACAACATGAAATATTTCTAATATGAAACACAGGATCATGTACAAATTTTATGATTATATGAATACAGATGATAAAAAGTATTACGTAACATGAATAGGGCACAACGATATGGAATATTTCTAATGTGAAACCTAAGTCACAAGGCCTTGAGAGGGGCACGGAGAGGGGAGTGGGAGGGGAGGGGAGGGGATGGGAGGGGTAGGGAAAGGGAAAGAGAATTAAAGTAAAAAATTATTATTCATATTGAGGTTGAGGCTCTTCTACTTGTGTTTGCTTACAAGTAAATTTGTTTTTTGATGGGATCTGCCTTGAGCAAACACATTTTGTCTTCTTTTATAAAATTGTGTTGCTCAAGATGGATCCCATCCAAAAACAAATTCAAACATTCTTATTTTCAGTCTGGCAGAAAATAAGGGAAAAAAATCACAACTTTCTTGTAACATTCACAACATTCTCAGCAAAATGTTCCTTCTTAAGATATGTGTCAGTCATCATACTAAAATACTGATTACTAGTAAGCATAAACCAATGCACTGTGGCAATTTCAAGAGCTTGCCCATGATAATACATACAATCCTCTCTGGATTAACTCCTACGGACCAAGATGACAGTCATTTTCATATACTAAGTCAATTCTGGAACAGCCTACCAGTTACTCATGATAACAAAAAAAAAACAGCTCAACAACACTTGCATGTATTTTCTCTAAAATCGGTAGCACACATACTCTGTTTAATCTTAGTTCTTCCTTTTATTACTGAGCCCTGATTCTGTCTTCATGAACAAGGAGAGAGATAACCACATTAATAACCACATTAATAACCACATTAGCTTAAAGTAATTTAAATAATGTGAGGATGCCACTCTAGATCATACTACAGGGGAAGTGTAGGCATGCAGTGAGCAACAGAGGGTCAGAGACAGGAAGTGCGGGATGAAGGGAATGTTAGGAAAAGAACATGCCAAATAGAGATTAACTGTAAGACTCTTAAGGAAATATAATTCGACCGCAAAACGAAGTGACTTACAAAACAACTGCTGGACCCATTCTTGAATACTGCTTGTCAGTTTGGGATCACTACAAGGTTGGATTAATGGAAGAGATACAGAAAATCCAACAAAGTTTGACTAGTTTTGTTACAAGTTCATTTACAAAGTTTAAGTGTGTTAAGGAGATCTAAATAAACTCCATCACTGGATGTTAGAAGAGAGACATTGTAAATCACAGACAAGTTTATTCTTAAAATTCCAAGAGCAGCCAAGAAGAGTTGAACAATATACTACCTCCTCTCACATACAGTTCACAAAATGACCATGACGAGAAATATGGGAAATCAGAAATCACACAGAGAATTGCCAAAAGTCATTCTTCTCTCACAATATTTGAGAATGGGAAAAGGAAGGAAGACTAGTGCTTAATGTCTTGTCAACAACTGGGTCATTAGAGATGGAGCACAAACTCAGATTAGGTAAGAATGGGAAAGGAAATCAGCAGTGACCTTTCAAAGGAAGTACTTAGAAAAATAGTCGGAAACCTAAGTCTGGATGGCCAAACAGAGATTTGAACTGTCATCCTCCCGAAAGCAAGTCCAGCATGGTAGCCACTGTGTTCCCTTCCTCAACGTGAATGGAAAAGATAAAGGTGGAAATGGGATTGTCATCAGAAGTACCTTTCCCTGAAGACCATTAGTAGGCTTGTAGACTACAGATGTAGATTGATGGATGCAGAAAGAAATGGAGGGAGGGCGGGAGGAGGCACAAGAGAGAAGAATTTAGAAATTGATAGTAGGTAGCTCTTCAAAGAATAGAGGGACGGACAAAAGCAGTATTGCAGGAAATAAAGTTTGGCTCTAACATGCTATACAAGTTTCTCTAAGTGTCTTCATATCTGTTTGCTCATCAACTGGAGATAACTGCCCATGTTACTTTGTTTTTACATTCCAGAATTTTACAAAACATGTGTCAAGAATTACTTGTCCTATTAAGTGGGCAGGCAGTGCTTGCAGTGGTGAAACAGACTGGCAAATTAAACACCCATCTACCAGAATAAATTTCATATTGTTGAGATTTAACAGTAACTGGGGCTGTAAGTTTTAACCCAGGAATGGATCCTTTCTTTCTTCAAAATCTGTGAATTTATAAAGTAAGGATCATAGACTATTTCAGTTTGCCACAATGTGAGTGATAAGATTAGCTCTTGAAGACTGACACTCACTCCCACATTTGAAATATCAGAAATCAGTCACACAAGATAACTGATAGCAAATCACAGAAACTGAGAATGCTGTGATGTACGAAAATGACACCTCCAGACAGAGGCTTTCCAGCAACTATGTGTAAATCACTATAACTTACACATTAACGACAAGCTTTCACAAAAAGTAATTCACAAATATATCAATATAAAATTGAACATTGAGGTCTTCACATCTTTCTTCTGTTCTAAGGGGAATGAAACATTAGCTCAACATTGTACCAGAGCAATAGAAGTAATACTGAAGAGTTAATAACAGAAATTATCTTTCTTCTGAATTTTCAACAACATGCAGTTATAAATTAAAAATATAACGTTCATATAAAAGCAGCTGTTCTATATTTAAAATACCAGTGTGATGGGCAAAAAATTCCTGGAATGTGAAAGGAATCAAGATACAATGAACTGAGAGGGTACAGCAAATGACACAAATGTGTCACACATTTATCATACATGATATTAAATTATTTCACATACAATCATTACTGTCTGCAAGAGATAAAACACCAAATACTGTGTAACAGTGTAGCACAAATGTGCTCTCCCTATACAGAGATATATTAGTTAAACTCTTCAAATGTTTGTACAGAATACATATCACACACATTCATTCATTAAATGCACTGTAAAATCTTCACAGTTAAGTTTTCACATAGTAACAAAGAAAAGATAGCACCACAAATAATGCTGTGCTGACACAACCATATGTTTGAGTCATACAAGTAAAGATTCTCAAAACAATTTTGAAATGTAAAAAAAGGGTATGGACGTATAACAAGAAAATGCAGCAATAAGTCTATTCCAATACATACACATAAAGACTCTCAATAAAGAAATAATAGTAACTAATTTTTACTTTGAAAAATAAAAGTATCAAAAAGCAATAAAATAAGGTTGGTATATGTGAGGGCACAAAGAATAATGTGTAAATTTAAAGGGTCTCCAAAGTGACAGAACAATTTTATAGCTTTTGTACATAGGTTAATGGACAAATAGACTGTTTTGATGAGCAATAAGGTAGAAACCATCAGCCCTTATTATATGCAGTAACACTGTCACAGGTGCTGTCAGAGTACAAAGTTCCAAATGAATGCAGACCAGCATTCTTATTCAGTAGATAATACTTGGGGGGGGGGGGGGGGGGGGGATTTATCATTTTCATATAAATAAATTCATTCACTCCATGATTACTATTGGAACTTCTGCATTTATTTTTTAAAAATGCATGAAAAATAAATTCATTCACTCCATGATTACTATTGGAACTTCTGCATTTATTTTTTAAAAATGCATGAAAACTGGTGACCTGCTTTACATATTAACAAAAACATCTATTCTGACACCACTAGACAAACTGTCACTTTTTAAACTATCCTGGATGTAGACATTTTCCTATGTTTTTTTATGAAATGTTAAAAATGCATTAGAAGTTGCAGACAGCTTTGCATCATACAGAAATGAGAGCAACTGTTACCAAAATGTCCATGCTACAAAGACGTACATTAATTTTCTGGATGATTAACAGCAATGATTGCTACTGCCATCACTGCAATGTAACAAACAACCAATGATACCAGTATCCTGGCACCAATGTTGAGTGACAAGCTGTTGAAGAACCATCAATGCTTTATTTTAGAAACCTCGTCATCAGGTTCCAATTACAAAGTAGTTCCTGAAATCAAGGATTTTATTTGCAGGTCAGATAATGCAACAATTTAGTCTGTCTTACATCAACAACTGGCATTTGACTGCAAATTACTAATGGACCACAGTAAAACACTGAGCAAGGTGAGCCTCAAATTTGAAGAAAATTCTGTTGATGAACTGTGCCCATACCTTAAAAACATTTCATTTCTTCTTTAGAGGGCCATATTCAAATCTAAAACTCTGAGTTAAGTGAAGTTTCTGCCAAATTCGTCATTATTGGGTATTGAGCATGTCTAGCACTATTATCCGTTTCCAATTAACAGTTCATTTAACTGTCTTTAAATACACTTCACAATGTTTACAATTGTTTCTGTCAGTCTGGATGACCCAAATCATTCAAGTAGATAAAAGAATAGTAAAAAACTCTTCTTTTGAGCAATGTTCAGTATCAGAAAATACCTGTCTAAAATGCATTAAAACAGCTGTCTGCTCTGAGCAATAACTAAATTTCTTTAAAGAAAGGAAAAAAATCACTTATAGACAGAGGAAAACTTCATTCTTCCTCTGATGAAGTAGATGATGTAGATGAAGCTGGCATGCTGCTGAACCAATTCTCCCTTGTGCCATGGAGAGGTGCACCACTGGATCCAGTTCTGTGAAAGAAGTTCAATATTACTAGCACACACAATTATCTCATGGTCATTACCTCTGAATTATGAATACAACATTCTCTCTTGTTTCAAACATTTTTCTGACCACTGTTATAACTAAGAGTCAATACACTAACAAAACAAAACAAAAGTTTTTCATCACCCAGTTCCCAGAACTCCTGAAGATAGACATTTACTGTGGATTAATTATCACAGACACAGTCGCTTTGACTGTCCAGGGATGTCACTAAACCCACCCAAAGATGTAAGCAACCATGCATGAGCAGCACCTATTAGACAAAGGGGGTCTGACAGCTGATCCATTCCAGTCATTCCTCCATGGAGGAGGTACACGGCTCATGTTGTCTGAAGTTCAACCATGCCTAGACACTCAATACCACAGTTTGATCATGTCCACATTGTTACTTTGTGCCAGGAAGGGCTCTCAACAAGGGACATCTCTGAGTGAACAAAATCGATTTTGTTCGGACACAGAGGAGATACAGAGAGGCAGGAACTGTCGATGACATGTCTTGCTCAGGCTGGCCAAGGGCTACTACTGCAGTGGATGACCACTGCCTACGAATTATGGCTTGGAGAAACCCTGACAGCAATGCCACCACGTCGAATAATGCTTTTCGTGCAGCCACAGCACACTGTGCTATGGCTCAAACTGTGTGCCATAAATAGGCTGCATGATGCGCAACCTCACTCCCGACATCCAGGGTGAGGTCCGTCTTTGGACCATGACAACATGCAGCACGGTACAGATGGGCCCAACAACATGCCGAATAGACCACTCAGAATTGGCATCACGTTCTCTTCACAGTCGAGTATTGCATAAGCCTTCAACCAGACAATCATCAGAGACGTGTTTGGAGGCAACCGGTCAGGCTGAATGTCTTAGACACACTGTCCAGCGAGTGCAGCAAGGTGGAGGTTCCCTGGTCTTTTGGGGTGGCATTATGTGAAACCGACGTACGCCGACGTGGTCATAGAAGGCGCCATAATGGCTGTACAATACGTAAATGCCATATCGGCAGCATATTGCTGAGGCATTTGTCTTCATGGATGACAATTCATGCCTCCATCGTGCCCATCTTGTAAATGACTTCCTCCAGGATAATGACATCACTTGACTAGAGTGGCCAGCATGTTCTCCAGACATGAACCCTATAGAACATGCCTGGCATAGATGGAAAAGGGCTGTTTATGGATGATGTGACCCACCAACCACTCTGAGGGGTCTACACCAAATCATCGTGGATAGTATGCCACGACAAATACAGGAATGCATCAATGCAAGAGGACATGCTACTGGGTATTAGAGGTACCAGTGTGTACAGCAATATGGACCACTACCTCTGAAGGTATGGTGGTACAACACGCAATGTGTGGTTTTCACGAGCAATTAAAAGGGCGGAAATGATGTTTATGTTGATCTCTATTCCAATTTTCTGTGCAGGTTCCAGAACTCTCAGAAGCGAGGCAATGAAAAACTTTTTTTGACGTGTGTAATTTGCTTGTTTTTCTTGAGCACAAGTTACAGATGGGTACTACCTTTTCTACAGAGGACTACTTTTTTGTATCTTTTATTTCAAACTGGAGCTGGGAGTTAGTTCTTTTCGCTGAAGTATATAAATAATGTAGTCAATGGGACAAGTATGAATGGCTATGATGCTATTTTTCCGCAAATCAGCTAATTGCAAACTTACTACTTTTTAAGTTTGATATGTATTTTAATTTAAAAACATATAAAATAGAATGGAAAATCTAGGATGAAACAGCAAGGACACATTACTACTCACCACACAGAGGTGAGATAAAATGTTACTCAAACACACACACACACACACACACACACACACACACACACACACACACACACACACACACAACTACTATATCTGGCTGTTGGGACACAACTGCAGATCACGCTGGCATCTGATGTGCATCAATCTGGGATGATTACATCTTACAAACAAGACAAAAACAAAACAAATTATTGTGGGTCAAGCCTGTAAACGGTAATGAGATTTTACATGAAGTGACTTACCTATACACAAGAAGTCATGAATAAAATGGAAAATGCAGTGGACTTTTCCAATTAATTATGCCAACAATATGCTACAGGATCTTTCCTGAATCTTGTGGTGAAGACCCTGTTCTCACCAGAGCAGTGGGCACCACAAAAGGAGACTGTAAATGCTGTTGCAGTATTATGCGGGTCATTCATTGTGACAGTAAGAGTAAAAGATGCACACTGTTTGATAAAGTAAACAGTTGTATGCAGCTGCCAGTAGACAATCTGCTACAGAATACATTACCTTGAAGCTCCTGCTGACATATATGTCAGTTACTTGGCACTTCTCCATAGATTATATCATATATTTATGACAGATAATGGGTCATCGACCATTGGTCAACCTATCTTATTGGCAAAAGTCTGATGTCTCCTCAAATTCTATGCCTCTGCCACAGCCAATAGTGGTCACTTTGTGGGAGGTGCTGCAATTAGGTAACTTCTGTGTACTACAAACTTTAAGTTCTCCAGTTACCCACACACTGTTTTGGAGTCCAAACTACATTCTCTTGACATTCCCAGTAACAGCACTCCTCCACATCAAGTATAAAACCTTATATCTAATGCATACAATATGACAAATTATACACAGTATGCTGCTTCAGGTTGCAGGCAAAATGGAAAATGATATGCAGTGTGCTTCTTCAGGTTCCTGTACATCATTTGAAGATATAAAGTTTGTTAAAAACATATGGCTGTGTCAAAGCTGTTATATATCACATGGTTACAATGACAGCAGTTGCCACAATTTTCATGCCACATAATAATGTCTTGTTTTCCTCATTATGTTGCATTTTTGGACACTAATGTAGTACACAAATAGCAATATTAAACTGGACTGGACAGGGCAGAATGTTCCAATCTTCAAAATGCATATTAATCAACATAAAGAGAAAACTCATTGTGGGTATCCTTATTAAGAAAAAAACTGTAGTGTATTTACACTCACTGATGTTATAAAGAGTACTAAGTGTGCAGCTGTTGTTTCATATAGTATATACATGAGAAACATATTGTGAACTGTTTCCTAGGAATACACAAATAATTAATTTCTTTTACAGACAAAAGCTCTGAACAAGAATTTTATAAAAATTCTAGAAACATGTAGCTTGTTGCTCCTATTTAATAGTTGTACATCATAGACACATCCCCATTCATGGTTTCACTTTTTGCCAATTCAAGTACTTCACAAAACTGACCAATATTTGGTATCCATGAGTGTCTCACCTATTCACAAATGAGAGAAAATAGCTGTCGTAAAAGGGTGTGGTGACCAATAGAAGTGTGGCACATGTGGAGGACAGCAACAGCTCTCTTTCTTCAAGAGAGACATAATGTTCAGTTCACATGAAGGAGAAAGACACAGCATTAAACACTGAAATATTGTTACCTGTGCCTGACATGAAGTAGATTCTTAATCAATTAAGAGAAACATAGGCAATGATGATGGTGACACTGTTTGTTGCTTTTGGGAAACATAAAGAAAGCTATACAGCAGGAGGGGGTGAAGTGGGGTGGGGGGTGGGAGTAGGAGGGGACCTCTACTAGGAAAGAAGTGAGAGAACCCTGATTGTTACACGGAATGCTATTGCACTACTTCACTGTGAATATCCCTCTCTACATTTAATATGTAATCTGTAGCACTAGATACCGCAATTGCAACAATCCTTGGAAGGAGGTTTTGCTTACATGTATTTGCAAGATGATGAACGAAATACGAAAACATTACACTCAAACATCTAGAAACATCTGTGACATAAAAGAGGAGACAACAAACACCAGCAAGGGGAGACAGACAATAAAAATATTTTCCAAGACTTTCACAATGATAGGTAAATAACTACTCAGACACAGGTACATCATTTCAAGACTAAGAATGAACTAACATCCACGAAGTCTTACAATATTTACTTCAAGAAAAATGAAAAGAAGTCACATAGTCTAAAACTTCCTATTTCTTCAGTAAAACAAATTTTAATTAGACACTTCTTACCTTAATAACAACATTGTACACCTGATGTTTAGATATGAATTTGAGTTTTAAATGATATATTTCCTCTTAGTCTGGAACTGAACCTTCCTTGATTTCTATGCTACTAGATGCCCACTTTTCAAAAATTCCATGCTCCCAATAGATAGCTGAATCATACTTCATGAATATCAGTATACTTGTATCTCTCTCATTCTCATATTCAACATCAAAAAGATGTACTGAAAACTAAGTTTTTAGGTTTTGTATTTGAAAGTGTCTCATAGTGTGATGACTACCAGAAATAAACATTAACTTGTTCTACGCAAAGACGGGAAAGCAGAAAGGTGGAAGGGGTATATAGAGTGTCTATACAAGGGTGTTGTACTTGAGGACAATATTATGGAAATGGAAGAGGATGTATATGAAGATGAAATGGGAGATATGATACTCTGTGAAGAGTTTGACAGAGCACTGAATGACCTAAGTCCAAACAAGGCCCTGGGAGTAGACAACATTCCATTAGGACTACTGGCAGCCTTGGGAGAGCTAGTCTTGACAAAACTCTACCATGTGGTGAGCAAGATGTATGAGACAGGCAAAATACCCTCAGACTTCAAGAAGAATATACTAATTCCAATCTCACAGAAAGCAGGTGTTGACAGATGTGAAAATTACCGAACTATCAGCTTAATAAGTCACGGCTGCAAAATACTAATGCAAATTCTTTACAGGCGAATGGAAAAACTCGTAGAAACCAGCCTCAGGGAAGATCAGTTTGATTCCGTAGAAATATTGGAACATGTAAGGCAATACTGACCCTACGACTTATCTTAGAAAATAGATTAAGGAAAGGCAAACCTACATTTCTAGCATTTGTAAACTTAGAGAAAGCTTTTAACAATGTTGACTGGAATACTCTGTTTCAAATTCTGAAGGTGGCAGGGGTAAAATACAGGGAGCAAAAGGCTATTTACAATTTGTACAGAAACCAGATGGCAGTTATAAGAGTCAAGGGGCATGAAAGGGAAGCAGTGGTTGGGAAGGGAGTGACACAGGGTTGTAGCCTCTCCCCGATGTTATCCAATCTCTATATTGAGCAAGCAGTAAAGGAAACAAAAGAAAAATTCAGAGTAGGTATTAAAATCCATGGAGAAGAAATAAAATCTTTGAGATTCACCGATGACAGAGACAGCAAAGGTCCTGGAAGAGCAGCTGAACGTAATAGACAATGTCTTGAAAGGAAGATATAAGATGAACATCAACAAAAGCAAAATGAGGATAATGGAAAGTAGAAGAATTAAATTGGGTGAAGCTGAGGGAATTAGATTAGGATATGAGAAGTAAAGGAGTTTTGCTATTTGGGGAGCAGAATAACTAATGATGGTCGAAGTAGAGAGGATATAAAATGTAGACTCGCAATGGCAAGGAAAGTGCTTCTGAAGAAGAGAAATTTGTTAATATCGAATATAGATTTATGTATCAGGAAGTCGTTTCTGAAAGTATTTGTATGGAGTGTAGCCATGTATGGAAGTGAAACATGGATGATAAATATTTTGGACTAGAGGAGAATAGAACCTTTCAAAATGTGGTGCTACAGTAGAATACTGAAGACTAGGTGGGTAGATGACATAACATGAGTAGGTATTGAACAGAATTGGGGAGAAGAGGAGTTTGTGGCACAACTTGACTAGAAGAAGGAATCGGTTGGTAGGACATGTTCTGAGGCATCAAGGGATTACCAATTTAGTATTGGAGGGCAGTGTGGAGGGTATAAATCATAGAGGGAGACCAAGAGATGAATACACTAAGCAGATTCAGAAGGATGTAGGTTGCAGTAGGTACTGGGAGACGAACAAGCTTGCACAGGATAGAGTAGCATGGAGAGCCGCATCAAACCAGTCTCAGGACTGAAAACCACAACAACAACAGGAAATACAGCAGTTCCATTTCCTTTCCTCTCAACAAAGAACACAAAATTCAATAAACTAAATTCTAACATCCTACAATATTTGGGCTCTTTACAGAATAAGCTTAAGCATTTACAAAAATGACTGTTCTAATAGAAAGTCTCCTATTTCTATTTTTACAAAAAGCAGAATATTATGCTCATTACAACTTTTATTTAATCAAAGTACAATACATTTTTGAGAATTTGTTCCATCTTGCTTGTTTTCAAATGTGTGTATCTATGTGGCTTGTTTTCATAAGTGAAAGTTATAACCATCCAAATCTATCATTAGTGACATCTCTTGGGTCACATTATAGTCCATCCAGAAGTAGCACGTACCTGACATTAGTATGCTAAAAGCAAATGCTTCTGTTAAACTTTCTCTCTCACTCCCCGCACCCCTCTGCCCCCACCCCCAGTGGTAGAACACTAGTAAACTCTTTGGATTCAGTATTGCATCAGCAACAGTGCTAATATGATCTTTAAATTTGCATTTGTTGAACATACTGGTATCTACCAGTCCTCTATTAACTACGAGGGGCATTCAGTAAGTAATGATATACTTTTTTTTCCTCAGACAATTATGGTTGAAAAAAATGATAACTTTACTGTGGGACATTATGGATTATCCTGCTTCAGTCCTTATAGCTTCATGACATTCCAATAGGAGGTGGCACTATAAATACTATTCAAAATGGCATCTGTAACAGAGGCGCATTCCAAGCAAAGAGCTGTCATGGAGTTTCTTTTGGCGGAAAAGCAGAGCACTGCAGACATTTGTAAGTGCTTGCAGAATATCTATGGAGACATGGCAGTGAACAAAAGCATGGTGAGTCATTGAGTGAGGTTGCACAAGGTCTGATCTCCTGTGTGCCGGCCAGCTGCACACAGCTGTCTCTCTTGCAATGTTGTAATGAGCAGACACTTGTTCGAGGTGATCAACAAATCACAATCAAGCACGTAACTGCACATCTGGATATCCATCCACCAGTTGGGGTACTCAAAGGTGTGTGACACCAGATGGGTTCCTCACTGCCTAACAGAAGACCATAAGAGCAACAAAAAACCATCAGTGTGAAATTGCTTGTGTGTTATGAGGCCTATCATGAAAATTTTTTGTCAAACATCATCACAGGTGATGAAACATGGGTTCATCGCTTCAAACCAGAAACTAAAACTGAATCTATCTCTCCTCTTAAGAAAAAGTTCAGAGCCACACCTTCAGGCAGTAAAGTCATGGCTGTCAATCTTCTGAAAGGGTTATTCTGTTTGATGTCCTCCCTCAGCATTCAATTCTCAACTCTGAAGTATATTGTGCTACTCTCAATAAATTGAAAAAACAACTTCAGCATGTGCATTGCCACAAAAATGCAAACAAACTCCTTCTCCACAACAATGCAAGCCCTCACACAAGTCTGTTCATAAAACTTAACTGGATTATTCTTACTCATCCACCATAAAGACCGGATTTTGCACCTTTCAAATTCCACCTGATTGGTCTTTTGATGAATGCACTATGTGGGAAGAAGTACATGGATGATGGGGAGGTTATCGATGTGGCAAAATGTTGGCTTTGACAACACCCAGTAGAGAGGTACCACACAGGCATAGACAAAAGAGTGGGGAATAACATGGCGCTCTGAAATCCTGAATAAAAAAAAGTGTTGCATTACTTAATGAATGCCACTCATACATTGACATAATTCAACACCCTAATTGTAGCAAATTTCCTGTTTACTTATTAATACATACACATTCTTACCTTGTCCTGCGGGTATTTGTAGGGAGTGTGAGTGATGTACGGTAATAACCTCTTTGCTCAGCTGTTTCATCATGTTCTGGCCGCCGATGAAGCGTCATAGTCTCTTGCTGTGGAGCATCACCTTCCCCTTCCTCATCCAGGTAATAACTGGACCCGTGGGGAGTACTCTTACAGTTCTCACACTCACTGCGATAATCGTCATTATCGTCTGTTGGTAGTACTGGAGGGGGTGGCAGGCACTGTAATGTCAATTAATGTCCAATTAACGTCCAGTTATACCTGATCTATTATATTGCCACTGTATAACTAAAGTTAACCACTGTATATTTGGTAATGCTTCATAATGTTTACATCCCACATCACAAGAGTAAAGTCCACAAATCCACATGAAAATGACATACACAATTCAACAAAAAATAAAAATAAAAAAATGTACTGCACATTCTGACAAAGTCCAACAGCAGCACATCAAATTGCCCACAAATTACTAAAAAGGGTGTTTAAGTTAAGAGATCTATTGTTGAGTAAATTGAATAAAATGTGGGAATATTTGTCCTATGCTATGCTACACTTACAAAACTGACCCTGGAAAGATATTGGTATAATGGAAACCCTGGTTTATTACTATAGCTTTTAAACTGAACTAAACATTCAGTTCAAAGAATACGAAAAACGTGTATGAAGGTGGGTGGGCAGTAAGGCTGGAGGATTCGAGAAAGACAGAGGGAAGGAGATAGCCATCACAGAAGAACATAGGTAGCAACAAAGGTGGTATGTAGTGAATACATATCACACAGGAAGGCATTTAGAGGGCGTAAGAATGAGGCATGGAACAGGAAAATGACAAGTGGACACTGGGTGGCAGAGACTTAGAAAACACTTGGCAGAGCAGCAAGTTGTGAGAGGATGTCAAGTAGTTTCTTCTAACTTTTGATGAAGGTTAAGACATTGATGTGCCTGTTGCCACCAATAGCACATGAAGTCATTAAAGAATGACTTGGTTTCAAACCTTTACCCTGCAACATATTTCTTTCGATGAGATGTTACGTATTACCAACACAGACATCTCTCTGTAGACACCCACCTTCTTCTAATGGTTGTATGACCACCACACTGGAACTTGGTTACAGTCTTTGCCAACTTTAAGAAACACTAAGACTCTCTGGGCAAACAAAGAATATCAAACATTTTGTAGGAACATTTTATCATAGTAAGGGATGAGAACAAACAAAAACAAGGAAAGGCAATCATTCACTGATTTCTTTTTTCTTTCTCTTCCCTAGCATTTATCCTGTAAAGTATGGGGGTCTGCTTTGATACGCACTAGACAGGGAGATGGACAAGAAAGTGATCCTATAAGGGTTCTGTTTTTACCAACTGAGGTTCAGAACCTTAAAAACTACCACAAATCAAATTCCAGACACCATCACAATACCTATGGATGACAAGTACAGAAACCTACAAAGATAGAGTTACCTAATGCTGAAAAGTAGTAACAAGGAAAATATTTTATGGAACTATGAGGAACCCAGGCAACTTTTAAAAATTAACACAAACAATCCGAACATTACCAACAATGAATACACAAATAACCCAGCAGCTCAAGAGATGGCAGCAGCACTCAAAGAGTTCATAAACTTCAATACATTTTGCAGAAAGTTGCAAATATGCTAATGACTGTCTGCACAAGGCATTATCAAATATTTGCATAACAGAAAAATTCGATGGATATAATACACCCACTCCACAAAATGGAGATAAGATCAATCCCGATAGTCTCTCTGACTTTTCTCCAGTGTTTTATATGGTAGGATTAAACAACAAATAGAGCATGAAGTAGGTGAATACCAGTTATTCTGTGCTAAGCAGCAAAAGGATTGTGATCTTATGGTCTAAGATTTGGGTAGAGACAGTAACAATTTAAAGAGGCTACCTACAACCTACCTCACTACTCTGTGTCAGTCCTCACGATTAAACCTTTCTGGTTGACAGCACAACTGATAGTAAAGAGAAATAGTTTCAATAAACTCAACTATGCCTGCTAGTTTATCACAATCATAACATATAGAAGCTACGTGGCGAGATTTTGGACAACTGCTGTGAATATCAAAATGTCTCCAAGACAGAAGTGCTGATTATTAATAGATACATGAAATGTGACGGCACAACAAAACTAATTGTCTAGAGACCATTTTGTTGTTTCTAAAGCTCTCTGTTGTCTTATACATTTTGGTAAATACTTGTAAAGGAGAATATTTCAGTATTACATGTTCACTTTATAGTCCCCCACATTGAGAAGGGGTTCTCTGCGTAGTGTCATATATAAGAAAGTTATCCAACTCAAAAAACTGAAAATGAATACAAAAGTTTTCATGTTTCACTGCATTTGTTCGATCAGTGAATCTGTGATAGTCCATTCAAGTTTTCAAACTGGTTCACTTGTGGATGTATGGTCAGAAACAGTCTGAAACAATGTGGGACTTCTGCACTGCTTGAATGCTGTGTTTACTTCTTGTATTGGGAAAAGTGTCGTGAAATGTCTGAGCTCTTCATACACAGCAGCTGTCACAGAAAATATCATTCAGAGTTCCAAGCAGTTTTTCATTAGAATTGATCAAAGGAATAATGATTGGTGGCTTTTGGGGGAGGATACCAAACAGCGAAGTCATTGTTCCCATCAGATTAGGGAAAGATGGGGAAGAAAGTCAGCTGTGCCCTTTCAAAGGAACCATCTTGGCATTTGCCTGAAGCGATTTAGGGAAATCATGGAAAACCTAAATCAGGATGGCTGGACACGGGTTTTGAACCGTCATCCTCCCGAATGGGAGTCCAGTGTGCTAACCGTTGCGATGAATAACGAAAGATAGATCCAATTTATTATATCCTTAGTTAGACCATGTAACAAAACAAATTCACATCAATAATTAGTCATAAATGATTTTAATAGTACTGAACAATGTGATTCAAAGTTTGTATAGATTTACATTTGACCTACTGCATTTTGCAAGTCTGTAATCTTTGATAAGTTAACTCTCAAGTTAACTTCATGAAATTAAGAAAGCTTCAAATTTTTCTTCTTGCTGGCTAACAAATATTAACTGTGGCACACTGTTATACCTGAGTGTGATTTTCAGTTTACTTTTTGAGATATTGTGCTTTCACAAATATAAAATTTACACATGAAATACAGAGGTTATAGAAACTCGGAAAAACCTATCCTGTGCAATAATTTCAACTATTATTTGTATGGAGGTAGAAAATAAAATACAATAAATGTTATTTTTGTTTTGGAGTGAGTTTAATTATATCATTTGTGGCATCTAAGCAGAGTCTGAGTCACCAGAATTGATGTCTCATATTTCTTGGAGTTTTGTTCCTGTCAAATCAGTTGGGCATGCAGGATAATGTACTCAGTATTTATATTTTACTTAATTGTCAAGACATTTTGCTTTTAATTATCAGCAATAATATTCATTTTTACACCCCAGTACAGAAATGTAATATATATTTGAATCAAATACACACAAATGAAGAAAGGGCATTCATAAGCATATGTTTACTGTTTTAATGCTTTTGTTTTTCATTTATTATTATTACTACTGCCCAGATGCCACTTGGTGCCATTTACACAATGTATCTGTTGTCGTTGAGACTGATTTGAATAAAATCTGCAAACATTTTGCACACAAACTAAAAGATGTCAGTACTTTAATATGTGAGATAATAACAAGTACATTTGCACAGAGTAGTATGTGTGATGCACTACACCCACAGTGAAGCTCATTACACGACATTCATATAAAGTGCTCAAGTAAATATTACCTCAGTCTCTTATAACTACGACAAAGCCATAGAAAGCAGCAAACAATTACTCTAAGAGGAAAAAAAAGAAATGATGCAGCATAGAGGAATTGTCCAAATGGGACAGAAATCAATAGATGTGATGTACATCTACAGAGAAACAAATTATTACAATTTCAGAGAAAACTGGATGATTTATTCAATAGAAAGAGCTTCACAAATTGAGCAAGTCAATAACACGTTGCTCTACCTCTGACCCTGATGCAAGCAGTTATTCAGTTTGGAAATGACTGACGGACTTGTTGGATGCCCTCCTGAGGAACATTGTCCGAAATTCTATCCAACTTGCACATTAGATCCTCAAAATCCCGAGCTGGTTGGAGGGTCCTCCCCATACCACTCCTAATGTTCTCAAATGGGGAGAGATCCAGCAAGATAGAGTTTGGTAAGCACGAACATAAGCATTAGAAACTCTCACTATGTGCAGACAAGCATTATCTTGCTGAAATGTAAGCCCAGGATGGCTTGTCATGAAGGGCAACTAAGTGGGGCATGGAATATCATCAACTTACTGCTAAGCTGTAAGAGTGCCATGAATGCCAACCAAAGAAGGATTGTTATGAAAAGAAATGCCACCTCAGACCACCACTCCTGGTTGTTGGGCAGTATGGTGGCCAACAGTCAAGTTGGTTGTCCACAGCATCTTTGGACACATCATCAACCTAGAATCTCATTGACTGGTGTAGTTTTCTCTCCAATGATGAATAACCTTCAAATGAGCTCTGTTGACCAGCAATCACATGTCTGGAGACATCCCAGACATTGATGGAATACTAACCTGGCTGTCACAGGTCATACGGCCAGACAAACAGGAGTGGTGGTCTGGGGTGCCGTTTCTTTTCATAGCAAGACCCCTCTGGTTGTCAAACAATGCACCATTACAGCACAGCAGTACAGAAATGATATTCTATGCCCCATTTTGTTACTCTTCATCAAAAGCCATACTAGGCATACACTTGCTCACACATGACAAATTACTACTGCCTATCTTCATGCTTTCCAGACCCAACCTTGGCCAGCAAAATCATCAGATCTCTCCCAAACTAAGCTTTTCTGAAGCATTATGGGCAGCATCCTGCAACCAGCTTGAGATTTTGGCAATGTAACATGCCACTTAGACAGAATTTGGCATAATATGTATTAAATGGTTTCCCCAAAAATCATTTTGAGCAGTTACTTCAGGAGCCGACTTGATATGTAAAAGATTGTGAAAACATGCTTGATGTCTTGTTGTTGTTACTGTTGCTGTTGTCGTGGTCTTCAGTCATGAGACTGGTTCGATGCAGCTCTCCATGCTACTCCATCCTGTGCAAGCTTCTTCATCTACCAATCAATCCCAAGCCAAATAACACTTGTGTAGAGGCCAGAGATGGATCAACTTATTATTGACTTGCTCAATTTGTGAAGCCCCTTCTCTTCAATAAATAATGAAAAATATTTATACGAAGTTGTACTCATTTGTTTCCCTGTAAATGTATATCACATCTACTGATTTCCATCCTATTCAGATCATTCCTTTGTGATGCATCATTTTATGTGTCAGAGATTCAATGACTACTATATCAGAAATAAAAAATTGAATAAACTGTTTATTAGGACTTCTTAAAATCAAAAGCAACTAAAAATCAAACACATGGGTTTATGACAGTATACTTGGATGAACAGTGTGCATACCGGAAGGAGTCATACCATATGTGGAACGAGTGCTTCCAGGTGCCATGAAGAGCACAGGGCATCTAGGCATCTGGTTTCTGTACAAATTGTAAATAGCCTTTTGCTCCCTGTATTTTACCCCTGCCACCTTCAGAATTTGAAAGCGAGTATTCCAATCAACATTGTCAAAAGCTTTCTCTAAGTCTACAAATGATAGAAACGTAGGTTTGCCTTTCCTTAAACTTTCTTCTAAGATAAGTCGTAGGGTCAATTTGCCTCACGTGTTCCAACATTTCTACGGAATCCAAACTGATCTTCCCCGAGGTCGGCTTCTATCAGTTTTTCCATTCGTCTGTAAGGAATTCACGTTAGTATTTTGCAGCTGTGACTTATTAAGCTGATAGTTCGGTAATTTTCACATCTGTCAACACCTGCTTTCTTTGGGATTGGAATTATTATATTCTTCTTGAAGTCTGAGGGTCTCATAAACCTTGCTCACCAGATGGTAGATTTTTGTCAGGACTGGCTCTCCCAAGGCTGTCAGTAGTTCTAACGGAATGTTGTCTACTCCGGGGGCCTTGTTTCGACTCACGTCCTTCAGTGCTCTGTCAAACTCTTCACGCAGAATCGTATCTCCCATTTCATCTTCATCTATATCCTCTTCCATTTCCATAATATTGTCCTCAAGTACATCGCCCTTGTATAGACCCTCTATATACTCCTTCCACCTTTCTGCTTTCCCTTCTTTGCTTAAAACTGGGTTTCCATCAAAGCTCTTGATATTCATGTAAGTGGTTCTCCTTTCTCCAAAGGTCTCTCTAATTTTCCTGTAGGCTTACCCCTAGTGAAATAAGCCTCTACATCCTTACGTTTGTCCTCTAGCCATCCCGATTTAGCCATTTCGCACTTCCCGTTGATCTCATTTTTGAGACGTTTGTATTCCTTTTTGCCTGCTTCGCTTGCTGCATTTTTGTATTTTCTCCTTTCAAGAATTAAATTCAATATTTCTTCTGTTAACCAAGGGTTTCTACTAGCCCTCGTCTTTTTACCTATTTGATCCTCTGCTGCCTTCACTATTTCATCCCTCAAAGCTACCCTTTCTTCTTCTACTGTATTTCTTTCCCCCATTCCTGTCAATTCTTCCCTTATGCTCTCCCTGAAACACTGTACAACCTCTGGTTCTATCAGTTTATCCAGGTCCAATCTCCTTAAATTCCCACCTTTTTGTAGTTTCTTCAGTTTTAATCTACAGTTCATAACCAATAGATTGTAGTCAGAGTCCACATCTGTCCCTGAAAATGTCTCACAATTTAAAACCTGGTTCCTAAACCTCTGTCTTACCATTATATAATCTATCTCAAACCTTCTAGTATCTCCAGGCTTCTTCCATGTATACAACCTTCTTTCATGATTCTTGAATCAAGTGTTAGCTATGATTAAGTTATGCTCTGTGCAAAATTCTACCAGGCAGCTTCCTCTTTCATTTCTTACCCCCAATCCATATTCACCTACTACATTTCCTTCTCTTCCTTTTCCTACTGTTGAATTCCAGCCACCCATGACTATTAAATTTTCATCTCCCTTCACTACCTGGATAATTTCTTTTATCTCATCATTCATTTCATCAACTCCTTCATCATCTGCAGAGCTAGTTGGCATATAAACTTGCACTACTGTAGTAGGCATGGGCTTCGTGTCTATCTTGGCTACAATATGCGTTCACTATGCTGTTTGTATTAGCTTACCTGCATTCCTATTTTTTTATTCATTATTAAACCTACTCCTGCATTACCCCTATCTGATTTTGTATTTATAAACCTGTATTCACCTGACCAAAAGTTTTGTTCCTCCTGCCACCAAACTTCACTAATTCCCACTATATCTAACTTTAACCTATCCATTTCCCTTTTTAAATTTTCTAACCTACTTGCCCAATTAAGGAATCTGACATTCCACGCTCCGATCCGTTAGAACGCCACTTTTCTTTCTCCTGATAACGACGTCGTCTTGAGTAGTCTCCACCCACAGATCCGAATGGGGGGCTATTTTACTTCCGGAATATTTCACCCAAGAGGACGCCATCATCATTTAATCATACAGTAAAGCTGCATGCCCTCGGGAAAAATTATGTCTGTAGTTTCCCCTTGCTTTAAGCCGTTCGCAGTACCAGAACAGCAAGGCCATTTTGGTTAGTGTTACAAGGCCAGATCAGTCAATCATCCAGACTGTTGCCCCTGCAACTACTGAAAAGGCTGCTGCCCCTCTTCAGGAACCACACATTTGTCTGGCCTCTCAACAGATACCCCGCCGTTGCGGCTGCACCTACAGTACGGCTATCTGTATCGTTGAGGCACGCAAGCCTCCCCACCAACGGCAAGGTCCATAGTTCATTTACATTGTAGAATGACTAAAGTTTATGATGAAGGTTGTATGACTCGTGTAAATTTTCCAAGTGGGTAGAGCAGTTCAAAAATGGTCGCAATTCAGTGACTGACAAACACCATTCTGCCCGATCAGTTGCAGTTTCAACTACCTCACTTGGAAGTCGAACTGATGATATTATTCGTGCTGATCACCGTGTGACTGTGGAAATGATGGTTGATAAGGTTCAAGTTAGTACTGGTACAGTTCATAACATTATCTGTAACAAGCTGAAGTACCACAATACATGTGCAAGATGGGTCCCAAAGGAGTTGATGCAGCTACACAAGGAAACACGTTTGAGAGTGTGCACAGAGCTAAAAGAACATTATGAAAGAGAAGAAAATTTTAGTTTGTAAGGAAACTTGGATTCACTATTATGAAACAGAATCAAAATAACAAAGCATGGAGCGGAAGCACACCAACTCACCGGCCAAGAAAATATTCAAAACCCAAGCATCGGCAGGAAAAGTCATGTTGGCAGTGTTTTGAGATCCTGAAGGTATAGTTTTTTTGTGATTATCTCAAAGAGCAGCGTACAATGAACATCCAATACTACTCGGATTTGCTTTTAAACATGATGAAGCCAGCCATGAGGGAGAGACAACATGGATCTCAGAGGAGAGGTGTGATTCTCCAGCAAGACAATGCACGTCCTCATACTGCTCAACTGGTGAAACCATCGACAAAATGAACTGTGAAGTACTGTCTCATCCCCTTACAGTCCTGATTTAGTACCTAGTGATTTCCATTTGTTTGGTGCACTGAAAAAGGCATTCATGCGAAGTGGTTCCAGGATGAGGACGTGAAAAAGTTTGTGGGAAATTTGTTCAAACGTCAAGATAGAGAGTTCTTTGCAGCCGGAATAAAAAAGCTTGTAGCCTGTTGGAACAAGTGCATAAATGTTCAAGGGAATTATGTTGAAATGTAGAAAAAGTATTGTGTTTTTAAAATAAACACTTTTTCCTCTGGACCAATTTGTCTCTTTAATTGATGAATGACCCTCGTAGAAGTAGATATCCTCGGTTTAGCAAATCAGCTTGAAGTACATAATAAAGGCAAGTCTTACAGCCCAGATAGCATACCAATAAGGTTCCTGTTAGAGTATGCCGATACAATAGCTCCATAATTAGCAATCACCCCATGTTTAGCAATCCTATACAACCGCTCGCTTGACGAAATATACATACCAAAAGACTGGAAAATTCCACAGGTCACACCAATACTCAAGAAAGGAAATAGGAGTAATCTGCTGAATTGGAGACCAACATCTCAAACATCTGTCTGCAACAGAATTTTGAAACATGTACTGTGTTTGGACATTATGAATTACCTCGAAGGTAATGGCCTACTGACACATTTAGCATGGATTCAGAAATTATTGTTTTTGTGAAACATAACTAGCTCTTTATTCACATGAAGTAATAAATGCTATCAAGAGGAGATGTATAATTGATTACATATTTCTAGATTTCCAAAAGGCTTTTCACGCCATTTCTCACATGAAACTTCTGATCAAATCATGTGCCTACGAAATATCGCTTCAGTTGTGTGACTGGATCCAAAATTTCCTCTCAGAAAAATCACAGTACACAGTAATCAAAGGAAAAATAACTGAGTAAAATGGAAGTGATAACCAGCATTCCCCAACGAAGTGTTATAGGCCCTCTACTGTTCCTAATCTACATAAACAATTTAGGAGACAATCTGAGCAGCACTCTTACATTATTTGCAGATGAATCTGTCATTTACCATCTATTAAAGTCATCTGAAGATCAAAACCAATTGCAAAATGACTTAGATATGATATCTGAATGCGGCGAGAAATGGAAATTGTCTCTCAATTAAAAAAAGTGTAATTTAATCCATTTTAGCACAAAAAGAAATCTGCTAAATTTCAATTACACGATAAATCACACAAATTTAAAGGCTATCAGTTTGACTAAATGTCTAGGAAATACAATTACAAATAAGTTAAGTCGGAAAAACCATACAGATAATGTTGTGGGGAAGCCAAACGAAGACTACGTTTTATTGGAACAACACTTAGAAGACGCCACAGATATATTAAAGAGACACTACGGTATGCTTGTCCATCCTCTGCTACAGTAGATGCTGCGCTGTATAGGATCCTCACCAGATAGGATTGACGGTGGAGATCGAAGAAGTTCAAAGAAGGGCAGCTCATTTTGTCTTATCGTAAAACAGGGGAGAAAGTCACAGATATGATGAATGAGTTGGGATGGGGAGCTGGGATGGCAATCATTAAAACAAAGGCATTTTTCGTTGGGGCGAGATCCTTTCACGAAATTTCAATCACCAACTTTCTCCTCTGAGTGTGAAAATATTTTATTTTCACCAACCTCTACATAATCTTTTATCATAATGAAATAAGAGAAATCAGAATTCATACAGAAAGATTTAAGTGCTCATTTTTCCCCACACACTGTTATGAAGGTAACTCGAAGAAAACCCTGACAGCCAGACATTTAAGTGTGTACTGCAGACTGCAGATACGAGGGTCAGTCAAAAAGTAATGCCTCCTATTTTTTTTTCTACGTTTAATTGTCAGGAAATTTAAATGCAATTACATAGGTTGAAAACCACAACATTGAGGATCATTTTGTCATTTTTCAATGTAATCTCCGCCCATCTCTACAGTTTTGGTCCATCTTTGAACAAGGGCATGTATCCCAGCACGGTAAAAATCACAGCTCTGCTTCCTAAGCCATTGACGCACGGATGTTTTGACGGCCTCCTCATCTTCAAAATGAATCCCACGATGAGCTTCTTTTAGTGGCCCGAACAGATGGAAGTCTGATGGTGCCAGGTCAGGGCTGTATGGGAGATGAGGCAAAACTTCCCATCCAATTTTGACAATCTCGTCAGAGGTGTGACGACTGGTGTGTGGTCTTGCATTGTCATGCAAAAGAAGAACATCTGCCATTGATTTTGTTGGGCGAACTCGCTGAAGACGTGCTTTAAGTTTTTTGAGGGTTGTGACGTATTGAACAGAATTTATTGTGCATCCCTGCTCCAAAAAGTCAACCAGAATCACACCCTCTGTATCCCAGAAAA
Organism: Schistocerca gregaria; assembly: GCF_023897955.1. Taxonomy (NCBI): domain Eukaryota; kingdom Metazoa; phylum Arthropoda; class Insecta; order Orthoptera; family Acrididae; genus Schistocerca; species Schistocerca gregaria. The sequence goes on from NC_064926.1 coordinate 468,635,317, forward strand.
CTGTTGCCATAACTTTCCCTGCCGATCGCACAGTTTTGAATTTTTTCTTCCTCGGCGAGCTTGTGTGACGCCACTCCACTGACTGCCTCTTTGATTCGGGTTCAAAAAAATGCACCCATGTTTCGTTCCCGGTCACAATTTTTTTCAGAAACTCATCTCCCTCCAAACGGAAGCGCTGCAAGTGTTGGGAGGCTATTGTTTTCCTTGCCTCTTTATTCTGATCGGTTAACATTCTTGGAACCCACCGTGCACAAACTTTTGAGTACCCCAATTGTTTAATACTCGTGATCACACTGCCTTTACTAAGAGAAATAATGCGACACACTTCATCTGCAGTCACCCGACGGTCACCATGAATGATGTCATCAACTTGCTGAATGTTGTGTGGAGTCACTGCACTCACCGGCCTGCCGCTCCGCTTTTCCTCAGTCAACGGTGTTTGCCCTTCAGCTTCCTTACAACGACGAACCCATCGTCTAACAGTGCTGACATCCACTGTCACAACACCATACACCTTCTTCAGTCTTTCATGAATGCGTATGGGCGTTTCACCTTCTGCATTCAAGAATTCAATCACACAACGCTGTCTCAAACGAACATCGATGTTGGCCATCTTACAAACTTCTGTTGTGCTGCCACCTATTGACACAGAAAGTTACTACTGCAGTGGATTGCAGAAGAAGGTTTGAGGAATGGCGCCAAATTCAAATTTTTGACTTAACTTAATTTTTTTAAGTAGAAAAAAAATGGGAGGCATTACTTTTTGACCGACCCTCGTATATTGATTATATGAGGGTCTGTCAAATGAAAACTAAATACGCACCACAACTGGACCATGATGGTTCCATTCAAAAGTTATCACCACATACATTAAGACATTTTTCCCACTGGGAGACAAGGCAATCATTTCCTGTTACGTGAACAGTCAGCCACTGACAGATCCACAACTGTGCCCTCTCTTGCACTTACTTATCTGACTGAAAGCAGAGTACTAAATATGTGAAAACACATGGTGGAAGATCCAGGCTATGTGGAAGACGTTGCAATTTCCCAATCAAACCACTAAAGAGTAGACTTTGTCTGATTGGCAGTGAGGGGGCAGGCATTAGCGTGCAACAGGATGATTCGATCTGACAGCATTCCGACAACCGATGGCAAACAACCCACATCTCCCTGCCAAATAAATCCAAAGCTGTTCACATAAGTTCCAGTAAGTTCATGTTGACCTCCTCCTTCAACTACAAGGGGCCTCTGCTCATAAAATTCCCTGAGTGTGGAAACACAATCAATGCGCAGCATTATGAAGACACTTTGCAGAAACTTTGATGCACCAGAAAGTTGAAACACCCCGGAATGCTGTCGGGCAGATCATCCTATTGAAAACAAATGTCTGCCCCCTACACTGCCAATCGGACAAAGGCTATGCTTCAGTGATTTGGTTGGGAAACACTGCAACACCCTCCATACAGCCCAAATCTGTCACCATGTGTTTTCACGTCTGTCAGAAGTCGACTGCTTTCTACAAAACAGGACCTGATCATCTCTTCTCCCAGTGGGACAAATGTCTTAAAGCATTTTTAATGGAACCACTCCATTCCTGCTGTGACAGGTGTTCGGTTTTCATTTGACTACACCTTGCGAGTTCAGCAGAAAGGGAGCTGACATTCCACGCTCAGATCTGTACAACGCCAGTTTTAATTCAAACTCATAGCCCCAGGGCTATGAGTTTTAATTCAAACTCATAGCCCCAGGGCTATGGAACAGCGGTTGTGTTTTGCCAACACTATTGTCCACAGAACTGACAAACATTACTTTGACATGAATACAGTTGGGTTTCACAACAAGGCCCACTTTCATTTGGATGGGTTCAACAATAAGCAAAATTGACACATTTGGGTGACTGAGAATCCACATTTCACGATCGAGAAGTCTCTTCACCCTCAATGGGTGACTGGGTGGTGTGCAATGTCCAGTCACAGAATAATCAGCGCAATATTCCTTGATGGCATGGTGACTACTGAATGGTATGTGAAGGTTATGGAAGATGACTTTATCCACATTATCCAAAGTGACCCTGATTTCGACGTGATTCATGTAAGATGTGGCTCAACCCCATTGAAGCAAGAGAGTGTTTGATGTCCTAAACGATGACTTTGAGGGACCACATTCTGGTTCTGACATACACAGGGACCACTACCATGGACCTCGATTGGCTGCCTTATTCTCCGCATCTGAACACACACAACTTCTTTTTGTGGGGCTATATTAAAGACATGGTGTACAGCAATAGCCCCAAAATCATTGCTGACCTGAAAGCAGCCATTCAGGAGGTCATTGATAGCATTGATTTTCCGACACTTCAGCATGTCACGTAGAAATTCGGTATTTGTCTGTGCCACATCACCACCAATGATGGTAGGCATATCGAACATGTCATAATCTAAATCCAAATATATGTAGTGATGTCTAAATGTTGAATAAATAAGTAGTTTGTAACTAATTTATGTTTTTTATATAGTACAATAATTGTCACCCTGTATGAGGTGTGATAAAAAATAATGGGAATTTTTGTTTCCTTCAGAGAATCTTTATTAATTTATTAATATCAACTTCAAAGTAATCCCCCTCTGATATAATATACTTGGACCAGCACTTTTTCCAAACTTGAAAGCCCTTCTCGAACTCGTTTTTCATTATGGTTTTCAGCTCCTTCAGTGATTCTGTTTTGTTAATCTCATCAACAGTGACAAAACAATGTGCTTTTGTGGTTCTCTTCAGCCTAAGGAATAAAAACAAGTCACAAGGGGACCATGTCTGTCTGTCAAATATGATGGCTGAGCAGCATAATGCTTTTTCCAACAAAAAAAAAAAAAAACACGAACAAGCATTGAGGTGTGTACAAGTGCACTATCATGATGCAATCCCCACAACTGGTTTCACCAGAATTTGGTCATTTTCTTTGTACTGCTTCATGGAAATGTTGCATAACTTCCAAGTAGTGTTGCTTATTGACCATATGATCACAAGGCAGGCACTCACAATGCACTACCCCAGTGTAATCGAAGAAAACAGTGAGAAGAGCCTTCACAGGTGATCAAACATGTCAAATTTTTTTCGGTCTTGGCGCTTCAGGCAGTTTCTATTGGGAAGAATGGGCCTGGGTTTCTACATCATACCTGTATGCCCATGTTTCGTCACCTGTTATAAACTTCTTTACTCCTGGATTGTTGCTGACTTCATTCAGCAATTCCTGTGTGATATCTATGTGATGTCAGTTATGGTTGAAATTAAACAATTACAGAAAGAACTTAGTTGCTACACATTTCATGCCCAAAACACCCAAAAAATTTCGTTGCCGTGAGCCAAAGGATATGATGACATCTTTGACAACTTCCCTGATGGTGATTTGGCAATTTTCCAAAACCATTTTCTACACTTCTTTCACACTTTGTCAGTCATTGACGTGCTACGACATCCAGGGCAGTTGTCTCCAACATCACTTTGGCCTTCTTTTAAACATTCATACCACTCATAAAATCTCGTCTTGCTCCTAGCAGATTAGCCAAAAGCCAGTCAAAATTTTGAATGTGCTGCTGCACTTTATTCCACTTCTCAAGCAAAATTGAATGTAAAATCTTTGATCCATCTTTTCCAAAAGTATAAATCCCCCGAGCATTCAAACACACTTATCACCTTTTTGACAGTCAACAACAACAAAAATTCAAAAGCAGCTGAAATGCAAAGATACATCAGGAACATGTGCACCAATAAGATAAAAAACTTTGAAAATTGAATGAATAAAGCCTGTGAAATTAAAAATTTCCAATTACTTCTTGATCACACCTCCTATCATCAGTTTAAAAGAACAATTTTTCTTTTTAGCTTTCTGATGAGGATCTTTACCTTGCAACAAAAGTAAATTATCCCACCAACTGTTCTTCACTTTACTACTGTGCTCCTTTGCAAGCTACTTCCCTGTCGGAGTGTCGCTTCCTCACTGTGCAAGCCATTATCTGTTTCAGACTGCTGCTCGAATGGACCAATTGTCTTTTCAGTTTCAGCTATATCACTACCCAGACAAGAAACTAAAGTCAATTAGGTGCATCATGTTAGCCTAGTTACTCTCAGAATTTGGTAGGATCATCAGCTTTGGCTCAATACCCCATTGTGGATCTAGTTAACTGTGTAATAAAATGGTCTTCTCCCAAACATGTGAATATTCTTACGCAACTTTCTGCTATATTCTGCCACTTTATCACCACAAATAAGAGGCATTCATGAGAGAGTGCTGAAACAGCAGTTCAAGACCCCCATCCAAACATTAAGTGTGGCATAGAACAATGAGCAACAAAAACTATGACAATTGCTAAACAATGCATGGACTGAAAGTTTAAATGCAATTCAGAAGACAACATGCTCATCCAGTAAAATTAATCAGCTACAAAATAACAGAGATATGCAAAATAACAAATACCCTGAGAAGAGTGTGTGTGTGTGTGTGTGTGTGTGTGTGTGTGTGTGTGTGTGTGTGTGTGTGTGTGTTTTTTGGGGAGGGGATGTGGGGGGACACGAGCACACTTGCATTAGTTCCTACCTGGGCAGCCATTAGCTTGAAACACGACACACACATGCTCATGCGCACATACGCACACACGCACACACACACAAATAATGGCAAGATTGTTGCTGCCTGATGCACGAGCCATGGTGTCCAGAATGTAACAGAAATACCTTGATTTGGAAAACACTCCCAATAGTGCCTTGCCATCAAATGTTGATTCTAACAGTGGATATAACATCTGAAGTGCAGCAGTAAATCACTCGCCAAGTCATACCACATCCATCCATCATCACCCTGCCCCCCCCCCCCCCACCTCCGCCTCCCACCCTCCCTGGAGCAGGATGGAGGAGCGGAGGTGAGTGGGGGGAGGGGGGAAGGGGTGTCACAGCATCCTGAGACACGTATTTCTGCATGTATTTCTGTTCCATGCATTTAACGGGCAGGTGTGCACAGTGGATGCTCATGCTATGGAATAAAAGGTCATTTGTGTAGATGAGTCAAGAGTAAATGCCAATAGTACGTTACGACTATGTAAAAAACCACATATGACAAGGTAACACACTTTCTCAACAGGTCATATTTGAATGCCTTCAAGCAAGACGTAAGTGCGTCATACTCAGCTTTGCATTATATCCTTGGGCTACCTTCCATTGTTGAATCAATATGTCTACTGAAGTGTGTAATATGTGGCATACAGTCTACAACCCCTTCTTGACAGGTATTTAACCAGTTGGGCATATTGACGCAAAGCCTCACTATACATTTACTTTCTCGTGACGTGTGATGCCAACAAACAACACCAATTCAAAAGTAGTAGCACTATTCATAAATATAATACTACAAGAATAAATTACTTTTACTATCCACATTCATTGTTAGTCTTCCACAAAAGAAGAGTGAGTAATGTAGGCACGAAAAATCTTTGACTACTTAAACAGTTAAGTGACAAACCTAATAAATATTAAAAATAATTTGAAACACAAACTGAAATCATATGGAAATTAACGTTTGCTTTCTAATTACTTCACTGCGTATTGTGTGTTTACTACTCCAACCAAATCAGGTTTGATCGTATTCTCCTCTAATCGAGTATTAAAGGTAAGTTTTTGCTCCCCTTTTTTAGGGTTCAGTACTTCAATTGGTAAAAACAGAAGCCTTATAGGATCACTTTGTTGTCGCTCTGTCTCCTTGCCTGCCTGCCTGACTGACTGACTGTTAAGACCCCTTTTTCTCTGAAATAGGTTGATGTAGCAAAGCAGGTGGTTTCTTTCACTCTGTTTGCTTATCTTGACCACTTCTTTTCGCAAAGATCTTCATTAGTGTTATTTTTATGACATATGAATAGTACCAAAAATCTTGAATATTAACTCAGGGCTTAGCCACCTCAACTCTATTACCAATTACAGTTTTTGCTTCGTCAGAACTCATATGTGTAATTAGTTTGCCTAAAAACCACGCTAGTTACAAATATCAGCGCTACAGAACTTCATTATCATTGTTCATATTTAAAAATATATCTGACAGCTAACTTCCTGATAAAGTAAATCAGAAATATATTTAAATAACTGAAGTATCTATACTGCTAATGATAAAAATATATTAGTGAATCTTGCACTCTAGTTTCAGACTAAACAGCATTCTTTGTTAAAGTATTGTTACTGAAGTAATGCCCCATATTTTGTCAAACTAAACAGCATAATTCGATAGCAGTTACAGTCATATCTAAAAATTCACATTCACAAGAATCTCTCTCCACTATTCAGATAATCAGGAATGTACATTTGTAACTTTAACTTGTAAAACTCAAGCAAACAACAGTAGTTAAATGTTGTTTTAATTGTTGTAATCTTACAAAAGAGAGGCTGTTGGAAGCCATTTTAGTCAGTCTGTGGAAGGTTATGAAACGAGTAAGATCTTTGTACAAAAATATAGTGCAGACAAGTTAGCACAATTACAACTCCTACAATGTGCACATGGTTTTTGTTTTGATATAACTGTTATACTACAAAGACAGTGATTTAAGAACTTTATTCAGTGACTGTGTTAATTATACATGTTTTACACATGAGGACTGCTGTGAACAATCACATCACTGTTAGGCACTTTAACAATTGCCTTCAGATATAAACTGAATGTAGTATGTGGTTAAGTAATTGCACCTGCATAAACTGTAATATGAGACGTGATCTCATCACCGACTGTATTTGTTTAGCCCCAAGTTGCAATTAAAGTATTTTGACTGTATGTTCAGTGTGCACTACTTCACTGACAATAGATTACTTTTAGCCACCATTTTACAGCCAGACTCGAAGGAGGTGCAGCTACAGGAGGCATCTTAGCACAGGTAAATATGGTTATATAACAGTATCAAGTTCTAATTCATGTCAGGTACTAAGCACCATGATTCCATGGCAATGAGAAGAATTTATACTTCTCAGTCAATGCACTCAAAAGATGACCACTTGCCTCATACATTTTGATATGTCTACATCTATACTCTGCAAACCACATGAAGTGCATAGCAGAGGGTATGTCCCATTGTAGCTGTTATTAGGGTTTCTTACCTTTCCATTTACATATGGAGCATGGGAAGAATGATTGCTTGAATGCCTCTGTGGTTGCAGTAATTATTCTAATCTTAAATGTCACAATTCCTACGTGGGTGATACACAGGGTGCTGTAGTTAGTACATTCCTAGAGCCATCATTTAAAGTCAGTTCCTGAAGTTTTGTTAACAGACTTTCTTGCCATAGTTTACACCTATCTTCAAGAGTTCAGTACCTTCAGTACCTCTGTGACACTCCCCCATGAATTAAACAAACCTGACAATCCGTGCTGCCCTTCTCAGTCTATGTTCAATATGTCCTGGTACTCCCATTTGGTACAGGTCCCACACACATGAACAATATTCTAGATCTGGTCACATGAGTGATTTGTGAGCAGTCTCCTTTGTAGACTGATTGCACTTCTCCAGTATTCCGCCAATAAACTGAAGTCTACCATTGGCTTTACCCATGACAGCCTATGTGATCATTCCATTCCATATCCCTAACAAAGTGTTACACCTAGGTATTTTTACGAGCTGGCTGACTGAATTTTAAAAAGACTGAATTTTAAAAAGAAAAATTAAAAAAATTTTTGATCACTGTCCCAAAAATGTACACCTACAATTACTTCTACATCTGATGATGACTTTCCATCCAAGATGCTGCACTCTCCCTACTTCCTCCCTACCAAAAAGTCTTCAATCCAGTCACAAATTTCACTCTTGGCCCATACAATCGTACTTTTGACAATAAGAGTAGCTGTGCGACTGAATCCAATGCTATTCGGAAATCAAGAAATATTGCATCTGACTGACTGTCTTGGTCCAAAGCTTTCATTATGTCATATGAGAAAAGTGTAAGTTGGATTTCACATGATCGATGTTTTTGGAATCCATGCTGGTTGTCATTGAGGAGGTCATTCTGTTCAAAATAACTCATTATGCTTGAGCTCAGAAAAAGTTCTAAGATTCTACAACAAATTGATTTCAAGGATACTGGACAGTAGTTTTGTGGATCACTCCTACTACTCTTCTTGTAGACGACTGTGACCTGTGCTCATTTTAAGGACTGGGCATGGGCATTTGTTCAACAGATCTACAACAGGTTGTAGTTAGAAGAGGGACTAACTCAGCAGCAAATTCAGTAAAGAATCTGACAGGGATTCCATTGGGCACTCGAGCCTTGTTCTACTTTAACAATTTCAGCTGTTTTCCATCAGCCATGACACTAGTACTTATTTCATTCATCTTTTCAGTTGTACATAGATTAAACTGGGGAAATTCGCCTGGTGTTCCCTTTGCAAACGAAGATTTGAAAACGGATTTCAGCATTTCAGGTTTTGCTTTGCTACCCACAATTTCAGTTATATCTCATTCACTAGGAATTGGATGCATAACTTTAGTGCCACTAACAGTCTTTGCATACAACCACAATTTCTTTGGATTTCTGACAATATTTTGCTATGGTAGCATCTCTCTATCTATAGCCTATGCTTTGTTTCACACCTATTCTGCTGTAGTGTCTCTCTCTCTCTCTCTCTCTCTCTCTCTCTCTCTCTCTCTCTCTCCCCCCCGCCCCCCCTTTTGTGACTGTATACAATGAGGTTCCCTCCCATTAGGATCTGCTCTACTGGGTACATATCCAGTGCATGGTCAACTATTCTTTTAAACTTGATCCAAAGTTATTCTACATGCTCCAGACTTGTGCCAAAAGTTTCAAGTTCCTCACTAAGATACAACACTACTGATCTTTCTGTTTGTTTTACTTGTCCTATGTTTCCATCATGAGTTAGGTTCCTAACCCTCTGTTCTAGGTAGTTTTCAGAGAAGACATTTAGTAATGTTTCACAGGATGTCTTATCACACCCACCATTAAAAAAACTGTAATTTTCCCAATAAACTGTTGGATGATTAGAGTCTCCACCGATGATTACAGTATCTTGGGGAAATCGTATACAAGCAAACTGAGGTTTTCTCTTAAGTCTTCGGTTGCATTGGTTGAGTCTGGTGGGTGATAGCAGGATCCAATTATTATTTTATGCCCACCCCTGATGCTGAGTCTTGCTCAAACAATCTCACATGCAGCTTCAATTTCTACCTCAATGGATTCGAGTTTCTTGTCTATTATAACAAATGCACTACCTCCATTTCCTCATTTGCCTTTCCTTTCAATATACACTTAAATTTTCCTCAAAAATGTCGTTGCCATCAGTTTCAGATTACAACCAGCTTCCTGTACTTAGTATTATGTGAGCTTCACTCGCAAACACACTCATCAAAACCTGTAAGATATTTCCTGCACACCCAGAATCATTAAATTTAGCAAGAAGCAAGGTTTCACAGTTCAAGCAAAGGAAAATAATTGGTAAATTGTTAATTTGTAATTATATCACATGACAAAAATAATTTCGTTTTTCATTTGTTATCAGGCTGACTGACTGACTGTCCATTTTTTAAGACCCCTTTTTCTTAGGAGCAAGGAGATGTACACCCTGCCAGTATTGAAACAAGTAAGATACAAAAATCGAGAGGATGAGCTATTTACATACATAATTAAGTTCATACAGAACCCTCGGTGTGCGAGTCTTACTTGGATTTATCCAGATTTTTCTATCTATTTTCAATTTCCGTGACCTCTGAAACTGTATTTATTATGTCCTTTCTTTTTTCTATCCTGTGGACACCCCCCCCCCTCCCCTTTTCAGCTACATATCTGACTTCTTGATTAGTTGCAGCTAAATGGCAGCTTGTCAAAATTTTTAATCTTACCAGTTACAGTGGATTATTACCTCACATACTTTACTTGCTTTTATATAACAATAGCAATATTACGCTAGACTGCTGCTCATCACGTGGGGGAAGTGTTTAAAATGGTTCCTGTCGCCTCCGGGCACTGTGACCCCACTGGGGCGAGTAGCGCTCCTGTTTGGTTGGTTGGTTGGTCGGTCGGGGAAAACAGACTAACAGCAAGTTAACCATCCCTTGGTCAAGGTGGTGTTCATCCGCAAGTACAGACATCCACCAGGAATCCGCTTGGATGGGGAAAGTACACAAGAGTGGTAAAAGTGAGGCACCAATATCAAGACTTGTGCCAGAGCAGCAAAACAATTGATGGAGAAGTAAAAATATATGGATTGGATTGGTACGAGTGTTAGAGGAGACAAATAGTCTTTCAGATCTCCCTGCACTGCGAGAAACCCCACTCGCATCCAACCTCCGCCAACGCAATGAAGGGCATAGATAGCTACAGAGGAAAGAATGCCTTCTAGGCAAGAGATGCAGAACAGTAGATGGTAACAGGCTAAAAATGTAATGGACCTCAGTTGGACAGTAAATACACTCCTGGAAATGGAAAAAAGAACACATTGACACCGATGTGTCAGACCCACCATACTTGCTCCGGACACTGCCAGAGGGCTGTACAAGCAATGATCACACGCACGGCACAGCAGACACACCAGGAACCACGGTGTTGGCCGTCAAATGGCGCTAGCTGCGCAGCATTTGTGCACCGCTGCCGTCAGTGTCAGCCAGTTTGCCGTGGCATATGGAGCTCCATTGCAGTCTTTAACACTGGTAGCATGCCGCGACAGCGTGGACGTGAACTGTATGTGCAGTTGATGGACTTTGAGCGAGGTCGTATAGTGGGCATGCGGGAGGCCGGGTGGACGTACCGCCGAATTGCTCAACACGTGGGGCGTGAGGTCTCCACAGTACATCGATGTTGTCGCCAGTGGTCGGCGGAAGGTGTAGTGCCCGTCGACCTGAGACCGGACCGCAGCGACGCACAGATGCACGCCAAGACCGTAGGATCCTACGCAGTGCCGTAGGAGACCGCACCGCCACTTCCCAGCAAATTAGGGACACTGTTGCTCCTGGGGTATCGGCGAGGACCATTCGCAACCGTCTCCATGAAGCTGGGCTACGGTCCCGCACACCGTTAGGCCGTCTTCCGCTCACGCCCCAACATCGTGCAGCCCGCCTCCAGTGGTGTCGCGACACACGTGAATGGAGGGACGAATGGAGACGTGTCGTCTTCAGCGATGAGAGTCGCTTCTGCCTTGGTGCCAATGATGGTGGTATGCGTGTCTGGCGCCGTGCAGGTGAGCGCCACAATCAGGACTGCATACGACCAAGGCACACAGGTCCAACACCTGGCATCATGGTGTGGGGAGCGATCTCCTACACTGGCCGTACATCTCTGGTGATCGTCGAGGGGACACTGAATAGTGCACGGTACATCCAAACCGTCATCGAACCCATCGTTCTACCATTCCTAGACCGGCAAGGGAACTTGCTGTTCCAACAGGACAATGCACATCCGCATGAATCCCGTGCCACCCAACGTGCTCTAGAAGGTGTAAGTCAACTACCCTGGCCAGCAAGATCTCCGGATCTGTCCCCCATTGAGCATGTTTGGGACTGGATGAAGCGTCGTCTCACGCGGTCTGCACGTCCAGCACGAACGCTGGTCCAACTGAGGCGCCAGGTGGATATGGCATGGCAAGCCGTTCCACAGGACTACATCCAGCATCTCTACGATCGTCTCCATGGGAGAATAGCAGCCTGCATTGCTGCGAAAGGTGGATATACACTGTACTAGTGCCGACATTATGCATGCTCTGTTGCCTGTGTCTATGTGCCTGTGGTTCTGTCAGTGTGATCATGTGATGTATCTGACCCCAGGAATGTGTCAATAAAGTTTCCCCTTCCTGGGACAATGAATTCACGGTGTTCTTATTTCAATTTCCAGGAGTGTAATACAACAAGATTATAGATATATTTAATACCGCACATGAGATGTCCCGGGGTTCTGCATGCGAAGGGGAAAGCCCTCCCACAGCAGCTCCACCCCACATTTATCATAGGCAAAGCATTACGAAAGAGGACAGCACCCACTCATTGGCAAAGTGATGCTCCTAAAATTAGAAATAGAATGTGGAAATAAAAAAGAGACAAACAGCCTAAAAGCAATAAAAACAGAGGAAAGGAGGGATGGCAGAGGTAGCAGGCAAAAGAGGGTCCTCATAACCCAGTTTGGGGCATAAGATATTTCCAAGTCAAGATGCCCCATCCCAAAGATAGTTTAAATCATTATATCTCAGAATAAAAACCAGTGTCATCGAGAAAACAGAGAACCAGTTCAGTAGTCCATAAGCTGTCCACAAACATGAGAGGCAAAGAATTCAAAATACCACACTCAGCATGAAGAACCAGGAGGAGGAGGAATTCCACCAGGATACGAGCAACTGTCAGTCAGGCTCTACAACCAGAATGTGGGGGGCTGGCTCGTTACGTAAAATAAAATTGTAAGTCAGTCTGATATTACAAGGTGTATATATGAACAAGAAAAAAAATTGCTGAATTTTTCCCAAAATTCCCAATTTTTAAAAAAAATTATTTTCCCTTAGGGCTGTAAAACTTTTCAATCCTTTGAATGGTACAGATTTTATACACTTGCAATGCACTTCACAGTTTATGTCACATGACATCACCAGCCATGACAGCAGATATTCTGAGCATAGGACACAAGATGTAGTCAGCCAATAGCAACATCGCTGTTAAGTAGCTTGAACACACAAATAGGAAAAGTTCATTGTTTATATTAATAAACATATAGTATAGATACAAGAAAAGCTAAGCTTTCATGTATAATATTGGTCTTCTTTTGCACATGTTACCCTTTAACATGTATCAAACACAAATGTGTCATTAAAGCTTCAAATAATGACATAAACGGCTGGCAGGGCCCCAAAATGTTTTTACTAGGTTTTGAATGATATTCAAATGCTTTGCATTTAAGCAATTCATCACACATTCTCACATTTATCATAATTTATCATGCGTAAAAGGAAATTTACTTTGAAAGTAACACTTCTCAAACCACCATTCGCAATACTTTCCCGTGACCTGATAGATATAGGTTCAGTTGAGTAGCTGCCTGAGAGCAGCATAAAACAGGCATTACTGCAATGACATAATCTGCTCTTAACGCTTTTCGTTCTGTTGCTGTTTGGAATTTCAGGCATATAGGAGCATCATGTAACCATGTGCAGCACTGTGGCATGTTGTTCAGAGTGGACATCTGTAGTTATCGTATTTAGGGCAATTGTATTACCACACCTTATCCAGATAAAAAAAAAAGTAAAATAAGAAAGCAGTCCTTGGTATAATAAACATCTCAAAACTAGGCTAATGTTTTGCTATGTAGTGGACTTTTATATGAAATTTTTCTTTCAATCTGTTTACAAATTTAACAAGTTGTCAGTGAAGCCGAGAATCTGTATAACTGGCAGTTTTTATTCAACTCCAGGAGTAAATATAAAGCCTCGTGGAAAGTTACAATGATAAAATATGGTGTGCTGCCAGCCTACATTTACCAAAGAAAGGTGTTCTGTAAATTTAACCCCCTGCCCTCAAGGTGAACTGGAAGAACTTTAACAAGAAGGTTGGATGGAATCCCACCCAAGTAGTACATACGGCTGGTTTTCCACCCCACCTTGTGGTCAGAGGCTTAAGGAGTAAACAACAGAAATTAAGAAATAACATCAAACCTACAGAGTAGTGTTGAAACATGTCTTGTGGTTAAAAAACATTGTATTTCACAGAAGGCAGATTTGTAAAACTCAAAACATTTTATTCAATTTGTCTATATAGCATTAAGAGATCTTACATTATGACATAAAAGAAATGGGACATTCCAAGAGCATCAGAATTTCATTAACCATACTGAAATGAACAATTCAACTTCAAGCACATATCCACGTCTGGATTCACACTGAAGTACAACCTACTTGGTATTAAGCTTTTCAGCATAGTTTTCAGGATGCCAATTTTCTTGGAGTATCAGTACTGCATTATCTCACACCTGGTTCTTTATTATGGCATAATACCATATGTGCCAGAAGGTGAAAACATGCACTGGAAATTCAGCGAACAGCTGAACCTACACAGTAGTGTGGAATAAAACAGTTTGTTTCAAATAAACTGACTGCCACAGCAGAAAAGATTAATAAAAGCCAAATTTCTTCAGTGAACTGACAAAAATAACTTCATTGTCCTGCAAGATGATTAACATTTGATCGCCAATAATGTGGAAATAAAATAAAAACAGGAAACTGAAATTAGTAACATGTTTTAGCCTTCTGCAATTATGTGAATATATTTTAATCCACTTGATAGCTCCCAGCCCCAGAAATCAGTTTTGTTTTCATTTGACGAGACAGCTGTAAACAAAGAGTAAACAGCAAAATCATGAAACGTTAACACGGGTCACTTGGAGACTCCCACCCACTACAATTCAGACTGCTCTGCTCATTTGTGAACATAGCAGCTTCGGTATGTTAGAAAACAAATTTCAGGTAGCATTTGCCTGCTCGCTGCTACAACTTGTACAGCTAACAGCCACACATCAAGTAGCTAAAAGCAAGAGAAGACACCGCTCATAGGTAACTTCAGCTCTCTGCACATGCGTGAGCCCACTGGCAACCACTCCAATGAACCTAATGTAAACAGTTGCAACGTCAAGCTCATTGAAAGTAGTTCATAGTTATGAAGTATTACATAGTCTTTGCCTTAAAGCCTTTGACACACTTTGCTGTCAGCAGACACATCCATGCGCACTGTGTTTGGAGTTGTAAATGGCGCATTTTCTTGTCACTTACATTTTTATTTTATTGTTATTCTCTCGTTTATGTTTTATTGCTGCAGTAGTGGATTAGTAAAATTATTTGTTGGTGTATCAGTCCTTACCAGACAAAATTACAAAAATTTAATCGAAAACTTAAAAAATTAAAACTTTCGGGAATTCTAAAAAATTCCAGGGTTTTTTCTGATGTTCTCCCATATGAAAATAATGTTGGGTTTTTCCCAGATTTCTCAGTCGTTCCGGAATGTACACTCTCTGTATGATCAATGACGAGGTGACATACTAATGGTTTCTTTCCGGGAGGAATGGATGAAGGAGTGTCATATAGCAGTAGTCTCCTTGATAGTTTAGAGTGAGCAGGTATCTTATTTGCACCCATAAATATGTATCTGGGATCAGGAATGGAAATGGGGGGTGAATAATCGTTCCTCTAACCAAACGGTCAGCCAGTTCATTCTCTTATATACAACATGACTTGAGATCCAAAAGCAACCAAGGAGGCAGTACTATTTAATGACAGAGAGGTCATGAATAGCAGTTGTATCAAAGACTGACAAAAGAAACATCAGTCAGTGGTCTGGAGACTGCTCATTGAGACGCTACACATCGAAATGTGCTCAAGAGAGACTCATTTAATAAAATGGATAGTACTGTTAATGGCCACCAGCTCCACCATAAGAAAGCAGCATGCTGAAACTCCTGAAGGCCTGAATGTAACCGATGCTGAAAGTTTGTGGGGACGCAAGACTTTAGGCCCTGGGAACTGATTTGTCTTAATTTGTGAGCTGTGTAACACATGGAGCACATTCTAAGGAAGATGGGTGAGGTCTTGGCAGAGGGCTGCGAGATGAATCCCAGCTGGTAATCCAACCCAAGGGCAAGTGTCAGGGGTCGATGTCCCTCGTATGCAAAAAGAACAGTGTATGTTGGATGATCAGGAAATTGTTGAATGGTGATTGCATAGGTGAGCCAGATTTGGTACCATCAGGACTATTGAGCGACGGTTTCCACTTTGGCAAGGAGACAGTCTACAGTCATGTGTGCAAGACACCAGTGGCCAGTCCAAGGTGAACAGCTGGGTCAAACAGTTTCAATGCCAAAGACACCACCAAGCCACAAACCTGGTAACCATAGTCCAAGCAGGACTGGACCATTGCCAGATAGATACAACAGAGAGCAGCACAGTCCACACCCTAAGAGGCATGGGCATGGAAGCAGAGTGTGTTAAGGTTTTGCATGCAGCTGGTCTTTAGTTGACAAATACAGGGCAGCCAAGTCAGTTTCTCATCAAGGAAGAGTCCCAAAAATTGGGGCTGTGTCCCAACGTTCTAGTACTGGATATCCAAGTAAAGTTCTGGGTCAGTATGGACTGTGGAAGGATGACAAAAATGCATGACCCACATGATTACAGGAGAGAAATGGAAACCAGGGGAAAGGGTCCAAGCAAGGCCCACCAGACAACTCCTTGGAGGTGGTGATCAGCCAAAGCTACAGAGTGGGAGCTGTACCAAATGCAAAGTCATTGACACATAGCATAGGTGTGACCAGTGGCCCAACAGAGGTCCTTTCCCATTAGTGATGACAAAACAAGAGCACAACATTCCACAAACAATCCGGCAAAATGCCATTCTCTTGGACTCATGTGGAGCTGAGTTAAGCAACAACTTTAACCCAGAACAACCAACACAAAAAAAACTGAAACATTGTTATGGAGCTCCACAACACCCAGTAATAGACATAAGTAGAAATGAACTGAGCCAGGCAGTGTCATATGCTTTATGGACGTCAAAAATGACTGCAATGGTGTTTTGCTGTTTTAGACAAGGCCTGCTGCATTGGTGTTTCCAACATAACCACATGGTTGGTTGTATATCGTCTCTCCTGGAAACCACACAGATAGGGGGTAAAGGCCCCGAGATTGAAGAATCCAGCAAAATCGGCAGGTAACCATCCTCCTATATCTACATATGCACTCTGCAAACCAGAATGTAGCGTCTAGAACCGCAGAGGGAACATCCCAATGTACCAGTTATTAGGGTTTCTTTCCGTTCCATTCGCGCAAGGAGTGCGGGAAGAATGTTTATGTGCATGCTGTAATTATTCTCACCTTGTCCTCACAATCACTATGTGAGTAATATGAAGGGGATTGTAATATATTCATAGAATCATCACTTAAAGCTGGTTCTTTTTTCTTAGGATAGTTTACATCTATTTCAAGAGTCTGTCAGTTGAATTTCTTCAGCACCTCAGTAATGCTTTCCCATGGTTCAAACAAACCTGTGACCATTTGTGCTGCCCTTCTCTGTCTGTGCAGTCAAAGCTGCTGCCCTTCTCTGAACATATGCAGTATCCCCCATTAGTCTGATTTGATATGGGTCCCACACACTTTATTCTAGAAATGGTCACCTGAGTGATTTGTTAGCAGTCTCCTTTGTAGTCTGATTGCACTTTCCTAATATTTAAACTTTTTTTTTTATTATTATTTCGTGAAGTGCACAATTTTAGGTTTCTGAGAATTTAATGCAAGTTGGCAATCTTTGCATCACTTTGAAATCTTATCAAAATCTGACTGAATATTTATGCAGCTTCTTTCAGAGAGTGCTTCACAACAGATATCTGTATCCTCTGCAAAAAGTCTAACGTTACTGTTAGTACTGTCCACAAGGTTATTAATATACAACATGAACAGCAGGGGTCCCAACACACTTCCCTGGGGCACAGCCTTAGTTATTTCTCTATCTGACAATGACTTTCCATCCAAGATAAGATGTTGCACCCTTCCTATCAAGAAATTCTCAATCCAGTCACATATCTCAACTGATACCCCCATATGATTGTACTTTTGATAATAAGCATAGTTGTGTACTGAGTCAAATGCTGACTGCCTTGATCCAAAGCTTTCAGTATGTCATGTGAGAAAAGTTCAAGTTGAGTTTCATATGATCAATGTTTTCTGAATCTAAGCTGGTCCACATGGAGAACATCATTGTGTTCAAGATACTTCAATTATAATTGAACTCATAATATGTTCTAAAATTCTACAAAAAAAACTTTGTCAGGGATACTGGATGGTATTTTTGTGGATCACTTCACTCTGCTTTTGAGCTAATCAGATGCTTCCTGTCAATGGATACTGGCATTGGGCCTGCCTTAAGGACTGGAATTATGATACTATCTGACTATTGTGAAGGGAAGACACTGTCAAGCCAAATATAGCTGAAGACACTGAGGAGATTGAGCCACTGAGTAATGCTCAGATATTGTATCATCTGATTGTGAACGTAATCAGGGCCCGGGGCCATTTCATACAAGACAAGAGTCTGAAGCACTTCCCAGTCAGTGGAAATTTCATACATAATTCAGCAGGCCGAGGAACGAAGGAGAGGTAGTCATCTTCAATCTGTTTCTTATGCATTCAGAAGGTGGCTATGAAAGAAGAGAACGTCAATGCCATTGCAAAGTTTCATAAAAGCCTTCATACTAAATTTAACATGGCTATTACATTTGTATCGCAAAGCGAAGACAAATGAAGAGCAGGCAACCCAGGGACCCTCAGACAGTGGTTCCTTCAGCCACTGTCTGGTGCCGAACATCTGATCTGTGGATTTCCAGAGAGAGTGGTCCCAAACGGCAGACCTGTCATTGGCAGTCATATGAGCTGGAAGTTGCCCCTCTGGCTGGGTGCAGGAATGGTTACTGATGATGATGAAACTGAAACCACAAGAGAGTAGCACAGTGTGAGAACTAGTAAGGAAAAGCTGTGGTAGTGGGACTGGTAGTTATAACTTCTGCATGACTTATCATATCAACGGGACACAAGTACATTCCACGCTTTCGTCTGGTAAGTTACAGCATCTTTGTTTTTATATACACATGCAGTCAATAGATTTATATACCTATACTTTCTTTTCTTTTTTTGAAGACCTGAAAAATTGGTGAATGTGGGGGATGGTGTTCCATGCAACTGCTGACACGCCAAGGTGGTTTTCACAAGGACTACCTTCGTGGAGTGATTGTCTGCAGTTGCTGCATTTTCAGTAAGCCGTGCAGCGGGATGACACGCCTTTCACGCCACACCTGCACATACCATGACTTAACTTTTTCCAGGAGGACAACCCCTTCAAAGGCTATGATAAAAGCTCCTACATATCATCAGTTCTGCGTGGAAGGTGATTTCTTGGACCATATTTAAAGTGTTATGTGAGTAATGGTCACTGGTATGTAACTTCAGACATTCACATGCCGGAAGGGCTGTAGGTTGTGCATTGGACGAGGCTGTAATCAACAGTGATTGACTGCACATTTTTCCCAACGACTCAACTTCTCCAAATTCATCTTCAATATGTTCTGCAAAAAGGAATGGTTTTATCACACTAATAGCATCCCCATCAGTTCAGTTCAAGTACACGCTAAGAATTGAATAAATTGTTTTGCTTCTGGAAATCTGGCTTGTCCCTCTTCCCATAGTGCATCCACTGTAGGGAAAGCAGTAGTGTTCTAACTGTCTGCAATGAAGTTTCTATACCTGTCTGATGAGACAGTCGGATCAGACCAACCATTGTCTTGATGTAATATGATGTGTTTCATGTGTGAAACGTCTGCCCTGATACCACCTACTCCTATCAGGGAGTCACCCCATTGGTCCCACCCAGCCACAGCAAAGGCTATCTTTCTAGCAGCTCAGGAATCAGCAGCGGGATCCCTGTGTTGTCAAAGGTCTCAACCAAAAGGTTTCATAATGCCATATGATAGATTGACCATAAGAGCCTACGCAATTATCATGCACAGATGAACTGTAACACTGCATGTAGTAGAAGCTATTTAATATGTTCTTTCCCAGCTGGTCCACACTACCACAAAATATGGAAAACTAAGGTCAAGCCCAGAAAGGGACCAAAAATTACTTTGGCCAAAAGATGACGTGAATGAATGAATATCCCAGGAAAGGACAGTGAAACATATGTAATAGCTGGGTCATCATCCAAGACTGCCATCATGAGAAAGAAGGTAAAAGAAATAAGTGTATTCAGAAATGAGAAATTACAGCACAGGAAATGAAGTACGTGCTGCAATACCTTGGGGCCCTGTGCTCAAGTTGTACATACTCGCAAAAGAGTCACAAACCCTCTTGCGGGGTAGCAATCTTGCTTGAAGTAAGGAGAGCTATCCTGTGACGAAAGGAGAGTGGAGGAGAGGTGAGGGAGAGAAGTTGAGAGTAGAGAAAGGGAAAGGACTAAGGAAGACTATGCAGGTGACCTGGGGATGAATAGAAAGCACGTGCGAGCTGGAAAAGCAGCAGCAAAGGAGACACAGGCAGGTGGAGGTTAGAGTTAAAGTCGGGGAGGGGGGAGGAGGGGGAGGGGTGAGGTGACAAGAATGAAGGATATACCGTAGTTACTCGAATCTAAGCCGCACTTTTTTTTCCGGTTTTTGTAATCTAAAAAACCGCCAGTGGCTTAGAATCGAGTGCAGAGCAAGCGAAAGCTCTGAAAAATGTAGGTAGGTGCCGCCACAACTAACTTCTTCCGTCGAATATATGTAGCACTACACAGGCATGCTGTGTAGGCACAAAGATAAATACTGGTGCCAAAACCTCAGCGTCAGTAAATAAGTAAAAGATGGAAGACGAGCTTTTTTTTTTTCTACGCCCTGAGCTGCGACCACTGCATTTTCATAAATTATCCAACAAAGTAAACACAAATTCCGTATTGTTCATCTTCGAATGTAACAGAATTTCAATGTACTACGAAAATCCAACTCGCAAGACTGTTAGGGATGTTTGTCAATATGTCCAACTCTACCTTCTGAATTTTTTCCTACCTGTGAAAAGAGATGGTTGCTAATAGAAACCTGATGAAATGTGAATCACATGCAGTATTCTCTTCACCATAAGAATATAAACATTTTGCCATGTATTCTTTCATGTTTGCTACTATCTCATTTAAATCCTGTCTGCCTGATAAACTACGAAACTAGAGTGAGACAACAGCAAACGCGGAAGAATATATGTATTGTGTCATGTTTATATTCGTATTATTCTTATGCCTAATAATGACACAGTGAGAAATGAAGCACGGCAACTGATTGGATTTTTAAATCTAAGATGACTATTTTCTGTGCAGAATTTGATGTACTAAAGAAGCGGCCACAAAGATTTTCAAACAAAGAAAAATTTTCGCCTAACTCTCATTCAGAACATGTTCTATCATACACAGTCTATTATTTGGTTTTTGTTGATCACTATCAAAGAAAGCAGCAGCGTAAGTAACAACAAATAGCAGTCTCTTGCCATTGTTTCGCTAATGAGACGATTCCTCTCTCTTTTTTTTTAATTGTAAGTGGCGGTAGCACGCACGAAAGCAAGCCATGTCGCGAGCGGCGACAGGCCGTAAATATGCACTATCAGAATGTGACAAACAATGCATGACACAGTACAGTAATGCATTTTCAGCTTAGAGTGACGTAAACACCTATAACAAAGAAAATGGCACTTATCAGATCAAAGCAAAATAAGCAATCAATTCAAACCAGACGAAGCACGTGAAAAAGGAAGAGTACCCGTATAAATACAGACAGAGCACCTGACGCATAGCATTGGCTACCTGGTAAAGCTTAACTACTACGCTTACGACTCGAACTAAACCACTGTAGCTGTATCGTCTTTCATTCGACCTAAATTGTGTGTCATATTACAATGGACCAACTTTGTTTCGATTTGGAGGGGCGGCCTAAAATTTTACCTCCCCTTGAATTTCAAGTCTCATTTTTTAGGTATGGCTTAGATTCGAGTGCGGCTTAGATTTGAGTAAATACGGTAACCTAGGGAAACTTTCCACAAATGCAGTTCAGAAAGGTTGGTTTTGATGGGATGGATCCAGATGCCTGACATCTCTCCTATTAAATGCAAGGTCTCCTGTTCTTCACCTTCTCTGTAATGAGTAGCTATCTGTCCTAATATTCATATTATTGTTTCACCCTGGACTTTCCATTACATGCATTTATTGTGTTTCCTGAAAATTTATAACATCCATTGTCATTCATTACCACCTTTATTCGTTTCTTGTAATTTCATCTGAAATGAAGCAAATCAGTAATCTTGGAACATTTAGACAGAAAAAAAGAGCAGCCAAGGATCTAACCAACTTCCAATTACATGCCTGTTATATTACTGCAACACAGATTTAGGTGTACCTTTTGAATGCTACTCTTCTGTACTGCTACAGAGGTGTGCTGAGGTGAGAACTACCACATTATAATTAACTTACCTGGAAAGAGCAGCTACAAGCTGTGTTAGTGCTGTCTAGTGACGGACCCTTGCCAACATCATCAAGTCGTGGACGTGTTTCAGGAGAAGTGGGTCTCTCCTCAGGAGGTGGAGGGAGGACTTGTAATGATGAGACCGGAACTGCTGCAGCAACACTGTTCCTTGGATTGAAACTCTCAACTGACGCAAGAGCTGATGGTGGTCCCACTAACACATCCTCATAGAAGACATCCGAGCGTATGACGTCTTCTGAGCGGCTGGATGGCATCGGCTGGCTAGAACCTTGTTCGACCAAACGTGCATGAACAGATTGGGCACCAGTCATTTCTGTATTTCCCGCTACAGAGGATGAAGGACGCTGACGCCGTGGTGCTGCTGTTGGAGCAGCAGGTGGTGCCTCAGCTGCAGGTCTGGATACACCAGCCTCAGTCACAGGAACTGCCGGCACAGGTGCTGTTTCGATGCGGAAGCTGCCACTGGTGGCCAAGTTGATAGGTATTGTTCGATGGCCTGTACCAAGTCCACTCGTAACAGCTCCTGAATTTGCAAAGAATATTTTGTAAGAAAGTTTTACAATTATGGCTCAAAAAGGAAATAAACAGTTAATACGAACACAATTAAAGCAAGAGCAAATGATCCACTTTGCTGTATATAAAATTCCTGCAGAGAAACTGCTGGGAAAAAAAGAATGCAATAGCTGAGCTAAAGTTAGTATGAATGCTTTTATCATCACATCAAAATTTCTACACATTCTCCCGATTAAATGGCAATGCCAACAATATTTAATCAAGTGTTTGGTGATCACACAATTTGATACTCCCAATACGATCTTTGATTAATTTGTTACATTCACCATTTCAAACTGCAGTAATTACTATTCTTGTAAATGTCTAAAAAAGTGGTGAACTTTGTCTTTCAAAAACTCTGTTCAGTTATTGTTTCTACTAATATCTCTTTTCAAAGCAGAGACTTTCCAACTATTTTACCCATGTCTATTCCAGCCCATCTCATCAAAACTAAATACATTTATTGCACAACACTAATCCCCAAAGAAAGATGCTTCTGTGCTTGGAAAAAATGCAGCTGAATCAACCCCTCAGGTTCTCTTAGTTACAATATCACGCAATTTTGTTTTTTAGTATGAAAGAAAACAAAATCTGTTTCTGACAGCAAATTCTCTATGTTAACGAATAACTTCATTCATTCCACATCACAGATTATGTCCTTCAAGCTGTAATCTAAATTAAAACTCTCTTCAACACAAAGGTTGCTTTGAACACTACATTGTGCTGTAAAACATTCTCGGTTTTCTTGCCATGTTAATTTGGGATAAAATCTCCAGCTTTCGATGACAGCCTCCATTGTCATCGTCAGGAGCAACTGACTGTCCTCACTGTTGCTGTGGTAGCATTTTATAGCCCGTGGATGGCTTCTGATTGGTCAGCTTGTGACTGGTCAGCGATTACGTTCTGCTGTCGCAGACAGCGTCAATGTATGCGCTGGTGGTGCCACTGCTTCTGCTGAAATCTAAACCTTGGAAGGAATGTCTCTATCGCTTCCCTGCATTGAGCACTTGTTTCCATGCACTACTCAGATAGTATCCGCTATCACAGTCTGCCCTGACAGCTGACTGGTCAGTGTGACGGACTGCCATCCTAAGGGGCCCAGGTTCGATTCCCGGCTGGGTCGGGGATTTTCTCTGCTCAAGGACTGGGTGTTGTGTTGTCTTCATCATCAATTCATTCCCATCCGGTGCACAGGTCACACAATGTGGCATCAAATGTAATAAGACCAGCACCAAGGCGGCCGGACCTGCCCTGTAAGGGGCCTCCCGGCCAATGACGCCAAACGTTCATTTCATTTCCATCCGCTACCACGGTTGAAGTTGTTCTCGCTCATTCTTATTGCCACAGCCTCCTTCAGAACAGTATCCCAGTATGTGGAGGCACAGAACAGAATTTTTGTTTCATCGAACAGTATTTTATTTCTGTTCGTGAGGCTGTGCTCTACAATTGCCAATTTCTCCAGTTCTCTATTTTTAGTATGGCATTGGTGTTGCATACAGCAGTCAGAAATGGTACAAATGGTCTGACCTATATAATTGCTTCCACATTTGCAGGGGATATTATAAATTCCAGGGACCCTAAGGCCGAGACTGTTCTTAACAGAGCTCATCATCTCCTTAATTTTCTTAGAAGGACAAAAAATCGGCCTTTACCCCATCTACCCAGGACTCTTCCTATTTTGATGGATATAGTGCCACAAAATGGAAGAACTACAATGGTGTGAGAGTGCAGAATTTTCACTTTTCCTTTTTGAGAACGCTGCCCTTATATCGTGTGAACTGTAGCCATTCTTTTGTCTCACAAACAAACACAAACACACACACAAAATTCAAGCTTTCGCAACCAACGGTTGCTTCGTCAGGAAAGAGGGAAGGAGAGGGAAAGGCGAAAGGATGTGGGTTTTAAGGGAGAGGGTAAGGAGTCATTCCAATCCCGGGATTGGAATGACTCCTTACCCTCTCCCTTAAAACCCACATCCTTTCGCCTTTCCCTCTCCTTCCCTCTTTCCTGACGAAGCAACCATTGTTGCAAAAGCTTGAATTTTGTGTTTGTTTGTGTGTCTATCGACATGCCAGCCCTTTCGTTTGGTAAGTCACATCATCTTTGATTTTAGATATATTTTTCCCACGTGGAATGATTCCCTCTGTTATATTCATAGCCATTCTTTTGGAAGACATTATTCAGATGGTTAATTTTGGACTTCAAGCAGTTCTCATCAGAAACAGTTTTTGCTCTATATACCAACATGTTCAAAATGGATCTCTTCTGAGCAGGATGATGGAAACTCTGTGTATTAAGGTATAAATCAGTATGCGTCAGTTTACAATACACAAAATGGCCGAGACGCCCGTCTGCCTGTCGTTGTACTAAAATGTCTAAGAATGACAGCCTTTTCTTCCTTCTCCATGTAGACAGTGAACCAGATGTTTGAATGTATGCTGTTCCATGAATTGTTTGAGAGCTTCTGCGCCATGTGGCGAGACCATATAAATATTGTCAAAAAAAAAACAAAAAACGATAAAATAAGGATGGACGGAGGGGAGCCAAATTAAATGCAAGTTCCTCAAAATTCTCCATAAAGAAGTTAGCCATTGATGGGGACAACGGAGAGAACAGGCAGACTGTAGGAGTCATCAACTTTGTTAGGTATCTGGCCAGCTTGTAGGTAGAAGAATCAACTGCACTGACAATAGGTCTCAAGGGAACATTATCCTTGTTGATCTTTGGTAGTCCGTACAACCTGGGAGGTCTAGGAGCTCGGACTCAGAGATTTTTCGTAACATCATCTGGAAAACCGGAATTCTTCAGTAGCTCCATGGTTTTTCTGCTGTATGTCGAAGTTTGGTCCCTTTTAAGACATTTGTACATATTGTCCTCCAACAGTAATGTCATTTTTCTATGATATTAGGTAGTATTAAGAACATCAAGGTGGAAATTCTTTTGTCAGCTGGTAATACGACAAGAGCTTCATCTTTCCAAAGTAAGCAGAGCTGCTACCTCTCCTCTCTGCTGATATTAGATCTGGGAGGCTTAGCAGAGGCCAAAGAGTGACTGGTAATAAGACTCACTTCATCGGAATCGTCCTAGGCAAGGTGCCGCATCACCTGTTCTACTCCACTGATAAGATCCAAGATATGCGTTGTATGAACAAAATTCAAACCTTTGAGAAGGGCTGAGATGGCTCCTTTGTCCAGGTTCTTGTCCTATAGGTTGACGACAGTACATGCTAATTCATATGACGACTCCAATCTTTGCAGAGCTTCAAGACACTCAAATTTCTTTGCTTGTTTACCCGATGGTGATGTGATAATGATTAAGGAGATGACGCACTCTGTTAAGGACAGTCTCGGCCTCAGGGTCCCTGGAATTTATATCATCCCCTGTGAGTGCACAAGCAGTTATATAGGTCAGACCATTTGTACCATTTCCGACCGCTGTGCAGAACACTAACGTCGTATTAAAAATTGGTACGAAAACCGAGAAAGTTTTACATATAAATGCTGTTGTGAAAGACTTCCTTTTCACAACAATGTTCTACTAGGTATGGCACTGTTAGAGGTGGTATGCCCTTCCCTTCCTCTGACCTTTAAACTGACTTATTCATCCACTTATAATGGAACTAACAGTCTAATTTGAACTCAGTATTTTTTGCTTATACAAAATATTGGTAAGTATTGCAGAAGCGGTAAGTGATGGGAAAAACCCTCTGAACAACTGAGAATTTATCGCCAAAGCCTTTGGGTTCACAGTGTGATACTCACCCACTCTGTCAAGCCACAGTGACAGAATTTATGAAAGGTAAAGAATGAGTGGCTTTTAGAAACATGGTTACAGCAACTGACTAAAGACAGAAAAATAGTGGATGTATAAAATGAGGTTTTTTGAGATTAGAGTACACTGTTCTATTAGGCTCCAAGTCAATAGGGAGGAAGGCACAAAGTTCAGTGAAAATAATAACAAGAACTGGTGAAACTCTATCCAAGGGAACAGCCATCAGATTTCTTTTAAAATGGGTTTGGGAAACCAGGAACCAGGTTAGTCTAAATCAAAAGTTCTGGACAAGAGTTTGAATCCAATTCCTTTGAATGAACATATTTATATATTTTAAATGTTTTAACAGGTCATCTGACAACCAAGCACACAAGTTATCCAGAACTTTTGTCTGTTTTCATTCTTGTCCATCCCTATTTCATGTACAACTCTTAACTAAACACAAAATTTCACACATGAAATAAAAACAGTTCTGTCTAAAATAAAAGGGGACACGGGTGGAGGAGGGGTTACTGAAGAACTTTCAACCAAACCATAATAACTGTTAGCTGCATTACACTAGAATATTTCCAACATTCCTTAACACTGCATACTACACAGAGTTGTTATAATTAAAGTGCAGCTATTCACAGAAGTCCAGTGTGGGCTGTAATTATCGTATGGCAGCAAAACTTAGTAGACATGCTGGTGTGTTAATGAGGAACCAATTTACAGTGGAACAAATTAGCTCCAGTTTTGGTCACCAGATGCCACGCTGATGTCTCCAGTGCTCATACTGAACAAATTGTGTAAGCATCTGTTAATAATAAAATCAACTTTATGCCATTCTCACTTGTTTGACCTCTTCTGCCCAAATCACACTCCTAATCCATTACATATAAAAACATTTCTGTACATCTTTCTTACATTCACACTACCAGATATGCACCTAGAGCCCACAATTTGAACTCATTTTTTCCCAGCGCTAATTGGTTCCACATTAATGCTTTAGAATATCTATCAAGTTTCGCTGCCATATGATAATTACAGCCCAAACTACACCTCTGTGAGTAGTGTACTTTAATTATAATCACCCAGTACTTGCTATCTGAGTACTGACATTTGCGAATAACAATCAGGTAGTATACCAGTCTCTGAAATACTATAACAGGAATACTGTGATTGAAATGAGAAATCAAAGCAATGGCAGCTCTTCCTCTTTTCATAAATACATGCTTTGCTCTGAGTATACAGTAAGTACGAAATACTTCAGAAATTGCTGGAAAAGTTTGTGGTCAATAAAAAAGACAGTAATTCATAATTAAAAGAGACTAATTACAGAAAGTTCTATATACATAAAAAACTTAATGTCACAAGAATTAAAGTACATAATGGGACAACAGAAAGTATGTAAGGCACAAAATTTTGAGGTATTATGCGGATTAGCAATTAAAGTCTCCCCCGCATGTGCATACACGTGACTTGCGCGCAATTCGCATCTACGCCCCCCTCTCCCTACACACACACACACACACACACACACACACCTTCTGGGGTGAAAATGCGCAGAATATGAAAAACATATTCAAATTTCGGAAAAAAAGTCATCAGAATAATGACCAAAAGTCGCAAACAAGCCAAATGCATTGAACTTTTTAAGAAGTGAGGTATTTTGACAGTTCTAAGTGAATACATGTTCCAAGCTATGATTTTTATAAAGAAAACCATATACAATGGTTAATTATACCTGGCTGGAAAGAATAAAATTAAACCACTAACTGTTGTATTTTACTAAAGAATCAATCTCTATGATAAACTGCGAAGAAAATAAAAGATATAAAGAACAGTGCAGATGTAAAAGAAGTCTTAAAATACATTTTAACAATGCAGCCAAAGAGGATGGTGAAAATATGTAAGCAAACAAATATGCTTTGTTTGCTAATACCACCTTGTAACACAAAACCCAAGGTGCATTACTAAAGCAATTTTGTATTTCATTTGTGTTGTGTTAATCAGGTTAATTCTGTTTCTTTTACCTTAGATTTGTAATTCAAAATTTATAAAAAGTATTCCACCTGGTGTACAAGATATACGAGACAGGCAAAATGTCCCCAGACTTCATAGTGACCCTGCAATTTATCTTAGATGAGTGGTTAAAGAAAGGCAAATCTATGTTTATAGCATTTGTAAGTTTACAGAAAGATTTGGACAATGTTGACAAGAACACATTGGAATTCTGAGGGTAGGAGGGATACAATACATGGAGCAAAATTATATTTACAGTTTGAACAGAAAGCAGACTGTAAAGGGAGACCAAGAAATGAATACTGTGAGCAGGTTCAAATGGATGTGAGCTGCAGCAGTTATTCGGAGCTGAAGAGGCTTGCACAGGATGGAGTAGCATGAAGAGGTGCATCAAACTAATCTTCGCACTGAAGACTACAGCATGAACAGTGTATATGTCTTTATAATGAAGGTCTTATGTTTAGCCTGTTTCTCTTTTTCTCCCCAATGCTGTAATGTACCTCAACTACAAATAGTGAAGTTCTGTATGTATAATGATAACAGTCATACAAGGAAATTTGTCTAGGAATGAATGAATGAGATAAGTCTTAGAAAGAACATGGGCAGGTCAAAATCGGCCACACAAGAGTGAATGTTCAGTACCGGCTCCGACAGTAGTGGTCCCCAAGCTTCCAGCTGCAACAGCAACCGCAAGGGCAGCCTCTGCCCTAGCTGCAGCCACTGCCTCTTCATAAGGTGGCGGTGCTTCACCACGGGGAAAATAACCAGCACCATTACTTGAGGAAGACCCAGGTGGTTTCCACAGTGGATAATGAGCACCATTTTCTTCATTTCCATATCGGAATTCCAAATGGTGGTGGTGGTGATGATGGGGATCTGCTGCTGCCGCTGATCCAAGGTAACTGCCTACACTGCCTGGCAAATAAGCAAGGCTTCCTGCAATATATCCAATACTGCCTAAGCTGCGTTCATCTTCACTCAGCTGTCTATTCTGTCGCCCTGAAACAGCAAAAATCCCTGAATCAAATCACTGCAAATACAAAAAATAAATGCCGTAATTAAGTAAACTGCAAAGTGGTAACAAGGGCAAATGTTTCATATATTTTAACAATTAACATTTCACTTCATGGAAAGTTATTCATTTCTGGAAAGTGTACTGTTAAATCCTGAATCAGAGAGAAGCATGTAGCTTTCCTTTTCCACTGTGCAGACCACATGCACTTCTTATTAAATTGACAGTTAACTGCCACATATAACTCTAAGATTAATGTATAAAGTAAACAATCAAATAGTCAACTATCACAAAATTATGTAAATGTGAGGAAATAATTCTGCAGGGCAAGACTGGAATGAAAGTAAAGGAACTAGAGCAACATTTACTGTGATACACATCTACAAAAGACAAGGAGTGTTTATGCATGCATTCAAATAAATGAAAAACACACACACACACACACACACACACACACACACGTCGATGAAAGTGAAAGCAGAATCCAAAGCTGATTTCCTGTGACATAAATGGAGGACAGTTGAGAAACTCATAGCCGGCTTATCTTGTAGGTCCACCCATTAATATATGAATGAAAGAATGAAGAAAGGTTAGTGTTTAACGTCCTGTTGACAACAAGGTCATTAGAGATGGAGCAAAAGCTCGGAATGCTTTTTTAAGAATGGAGAGGGATACCATCTATGCCCTATCAAAGAAGCCATCCCAGGATTTGCATGGAGTGATTTAGAGAAATTAAGAAAAACCTAAATCTGGATGGCTGGAGACAAATTTGAACTGTCGTCCTCCAAAACACGAGTCCAATATGCTAATCAGTGTGACATCTCACTCAGTAAGATACAAGTGGTCATATACAAGAGGTTATTAAATTTTTGGTGGATAACATGACCTCTTATAAAAGCATTAGTATCCCACAAATATTGAAGACTGTTAGCGGGAAACTGAACTGCAGGCTCTCAAAGCCAAATTGTACAATTTTCTCATTTCAGTCTACTACTCCCTGCAAGAGTGCTTCATAACCTTCTAATTAGTTCTGGAAATGCTAGTCTCTGAAACAAATGGATAAGCAGACACTACTGCTTTGCATGAAATGAATCTCTGTGTGTGTTATGGTAATTATGCCACTAAAATAACCGAAAATTATTCATGTGAAGAGAAGACAAGGTTTTTTACCTAATCCAACTACCCTCATATTGGATCCTCCATGGTTTTCCCACATTATTCCAGGTGAAAGCTTGGAAGGTTCCTACTTATAGGCCATGGCAATATCTGCCATTTTCCTTAGCCTTTATTAATCTATCTATCTTCTTCAACACATATATAAATTAAAGTCCCATCCCCCATGACAATTTTTGTATGTTCGGGCCAATCTCAGACACTACAGTAGTGATTTTGATTTGATTTTCATATATAGATAGACTGATTCACACAAAAAAGTACACAGCCTGACAGCACTGCCAGGTCGGCCAAGCCACTGCTTCTGGGAGCTCAGTGTGAGCTACCACATTGACCCCCTAAATGACCTGCAATGCAGGATGTATCAGAGATTAAGCTGCTACGAGCATAACTTTTGGTGTAGAGTTAACATTTGATGGGTGTGAAGGGAAATGCAGAAATAGTATGAAGTATACAGGTAACACAGTGTGTGCCAGCCGTCGTCTGAGTCAGGCAGTGAGCAAGTGATCAAAGCTTGCGCCTTACTGGCGTGTAGTCAGGCAGCCAGCAAGCAGCCATAGCTTGTGCCAAAATGGTGTTGTAGTCAGGCAGACTGAGTGGCATGGTAGTTTGCAGCTCCTGTCATTGTCATAAGATGTGTCTTCAAACACCAATTAAATAAGGAACAGATAACATCTGTACCTACTGAGCACTTTGCTAGGCTACAGTGCATAAATTGTTTAAGTTGAAAGAGTTACCTAACATCATTCTCTGAACTTTAATCATAACACTATGCAGGGACCCGTAAACAAAATTACCACTATGCCAGACAAGTAGTCTGGCTGTACTTGGTGCTAACCACGCAAAGCGGGAACAGGTCACTAATATTTTCTAAATTGACTACATTCTTACACTACATGTTTATTATGTCGTTATCATCATCATCATCATCATCATCAATTTCTCTGTTAATACATTCTGGACATATTAATAAGTATTCTACAAATTTTATTATTAAGATTATACAGATGGTAGACAATCCTAAATTCATTATTTTGAGATATGGAATGAACAGCCAGATACTAAATTTCAAGTGGTATGAGATCTTTAACGAGCAATGCAACACTGATTATGTTCCATAATGAACAACTTCTTCCAGACATCAATGTCTACTACCTTGAAAGGTACTACCTTGAAAAATGATACAAAACTGTCTTGTCACTTGTCTTCAGAAATTACCACTGTTTACAGTTCATGCTGGTTGTCAAAGATGGAGTACTTAGCCACATTATATGAATTTAAAAACATGTTTCCCTTCACAACATTGTTTCCACCCACATCTGCAACATTTTTTCCAGTCAATCACGTAACATTGCTTCTGACCAAAGTTGCAACACATTTACAACTATGTTCATTGTTTGCATCCCTGGCCACACTAGCAACACACATCTCTGCATGTTATCCCATCCTTCGCAACAATGACATAGGCAGCAAAATTTTATGTTGGGTTATTTTTTTTGGGGGGGGGGGGGGGGGGCTGGGGGGGCAGGGGGGGGGGAGACTAAACAGCAAGGTCATCAGTCTCATCAGATTAAGGAAGGACGGGGAAGGAAGTTGGCCATGCCCTTTCAAAGGAACCATCCCGGCATTGCCTGGAGCGATTTAGGGAAATCACGGAAAACCTAACTCAGGATGGCCGGATGCGGGATTGAACCGTCGACCTGCCGAATGCAAGTCCAGTGTGCTAACCCCTGCGCCACCTCACTCGGTAAAATTTTATGTTGTCCATTCACATTAAGTACTACATTGTGTCCAGTGAAGAGTATGAATTAATGATATGTTTTGCTGCATTACTAGTACTTGACAACACAAGCAGATGATTACAACCGCACAGTCGTCATGCTCAGCATAAACATACTGTAGCAAACTTGGTGTGAATGGTGTGCTGCACACGTTGAATGTGGAAGAAGTGATGCTTTTTGTAGCTGCACTTGGGTGTCACCATCCAATTTTAAAATTGTAATGAATTGATTAGAGAAATTTATTTCAAAGAAAGATAAGTTTCAGAAAATAATATTCTGTGAAGCATGGATTTGCTGTTGGTCTTCAGTTTTCACAATAAGATATTTATTTCAGAGCTTACATATTTATTCTACATTTCAAAGCCGGCTATATATCAAAGAGTTCCAGCAATTTGTAAAGCTCTGGTTTAAGATTTACACATCAGCAATTCAACTGTGTGAACAACATGGAATTATATGTGTCACTATATAAGTATATGTATTATAATACATCAATAAATTCAATCAAATCCTCTTAATTATCAATGCCTACCACCTCTTTTACAGTAATGCCACAACTGGTGTTAAGATACGACAGGAGAACCTGTAGTAGTTGTTGATTCCCGTACCATGTCCACACTCATTGATGATTATTTCATTCTCTTATATTAATTCAAAAAGTATCTGATACAGTTAATCTGTATTGTGTTGGCAGAAGCACAAATTTATTTCCTACATCTGAACTTATCACTCTCTAAGAGGCAACACAATACCACATTGTGCTACAAGAATTCATAAAGTCTTAATATAAACAAACATTTGGGTCATACAGTGGCATTTAGTAGTAGTAGGCTAGAAACAATGTTTCCTTCTATCTGTCTGGACATGGCCAAAGGTGGCTATTTTCATGTTCGCAACATGCTGCAAACACTGAGAGGCCCGCAGTAGCTGCAAACACCGTTGTAAAACATTTTTCAAACTCAGTGCAAACATCGCTTTACTCATTACAGGAACTTTCAGGGTGTAGTACCCATAAGATTTAATTGCCAGCATCTCACAATTTGACCATGAATTATACACTTCAGTTGCTTCACAGCAGTTTATCCACACATACACATACACACACACACACACACACACAACCTATTACAAAAATTATGCACACAGTTAAGGACACACAATTCTGAATGCAGAGTTCATTCTGTCAAGTAGCCGACACTGCCATCACTTTCCACAATTGCGCTCTCTCTCTCTCTCTCTCTCTCTCTCTCTCTCTCTCTCTCTCTCTCTCTGTGTGTGTGTGTGTGTGTGTGTGTGTGTGTGTGTGTGTGTGTGTGTGTGTGTGTGTGTGTGTGTGTGTGTGTGTGTGTGTGTGTGTCCGTCCGACACACTTACCTCTGAGTTTGCGCTGCCTAAATCGGTGCACAAGGAAGAAAAAGAGGGACAAGAACAGCACCACTGTGATGGCATATGCTATCAGCCGGAGGCCCAAGTCAGTCGTGCTCTCATGGTTTGAATCTCCTGAAGGCTTCTGGAGTGTTTCAAGTGTATCAAGGCAGATAAACTCGCAGCACGAATTGCCCAGCCGAAAGGATTTGCAATCCTGAAATGAAATATTGCATGACAAATTTTAAAACTTGATTATGGCAGCAAGCTTTTTTTTTTTTTTCCCCCGTTGATGTTGACCTGAGTCTTCAGTGAATAGTTAATTTGTACTGTTCAGATCAACAGATTCTGCATCCTGGTCTTTGCCCAAGTTATGGGGAAAGATCCAATTACCCAGGTCGCTTTTACAAACACTTAAGTTAGGAAGTGTAAACAGACTTGTCAACAAAACATAATTTTCAGTCTTTATTGCTCATAAATCTACCATATTTTCTTCTCACATACTTTTCATTACAATCTCTACCTCTGCAAGTGACTACAATTTCTGACACGTGCTATTTTGAATGGTAGGACAGAAATTATTGGAACAATGTTGAGAACTTATTTCTGCATATGAGGCTTTCAATGTTTTTGCGGGTTATAGCAAATAAGCAATCATTACAATTGAAGGGCAGGGGAGGGGGAAGGGAATGAAAATTTAACACTGTAACTTGCAAATAGTATTTTACAACCAGAAACTGATTCTTAAATGTATTATTTATTATTTTAACTGACAACAAATGGTCTTGTACTGAAATCAGTATGGCTATTCTTTAACAATCACATAAATTATAAGGTATAGCACAAAAACCAGGGAGATAAATTTCACTGTTCAAAAAACTTTTTTTCCATTTCTGAAAAAATAGACTGAATTCAAAACTGTTTTCAGTTTTTTTGTCAGGGATCGTTCATGAGTAATCATAATTTTATTTCTCTTTTCTGTATCTGATATAGTGCAGCAAACATGAAGTGAAATTCGATAAGCAAATTCACATTTCTATGATGTCATAAGTTCATCACATTAATGGAGGGTGAGATCTAACATACATAACACAGTAATCTTTGTGTACACACTTTGTAGCATTTATTTGACACGAGAAATTACAGAAAATTGACAATAAAATGAGCCCCTGTATTGTAATGTACATTACTTTTTTTCCTTGTATTGTGAATCTTTCTTCTCCCAAATGATATTCCAGCAATAATCTGCTAACATAGGAAGTACCCACTTCCCTTCATAACACCTTTCTATGGCAGAAATGTCTTTATGGAATCTTTTGCCATGTTCATCCAATATGTCACTATAAGTCTCTATGAAGTAGTCTA
Source organism: Schistocerca gregaria (assembly GCF_023897955.1). Classification (NCBI taxonomy): domain Eukaryota; kingdom Metazoa; phylum Arthropoda; class Insecta; order Orthoptera; family Acrididae; genus Schistocerca; species Schistocerca gregaria. The sequence continues at coordinate 468,670,372 of NC_064926.1, forward strand.
CATGAGAGTCCATCATATTTACCTTCTGAGACATATTGTACCCCAGATCTTGATATGCTTTGATCATGTCATTCATTATTGCTTTGTAGTTAGCAACTCTTCTTCTTCCGAGGAAGTTTTCTGACACCATCTTGAAACAGTCCCACGCTGTCTTTTCTTTGTCAGTTAAACGTGCTTCAAAATTTGCATCTTTCTTCAGCTCCTTGATTTGTGGGCCCATAAATACACCTTATCTACTTTTTCGGCTGAAAGACTGGGGAATCTGGTAGCCAGATATGCAAACCCACTGCCTGTTGGATTCATCGCCTTTACGAATTGTTTCATTAGGCCAAGTTAGATGTGAAGCAGCAGAAGTAGTATATCTTCAGGAGCTACCAGACTTTCGAATTGTATATTCTTTTTGCCCACTTTCCATCTCCGCCTAAGCCATTTCTTTCTCAAGTAGTGAGAATTTCTGTCTCTACTATCCCACCGCAAAGAAAACAGGCACACTTCGTGTAGCTTTGTTGCATTCCCAGTACCAGAGCAATTACTTTGAAATCTGCACATATTTTCAATTTGTATTCATTGTATTGTAATAAATTTAGAATCTTTCGTACGAATTCTTAATTCTCTTTGGTCAAGCTGGCATAAGCTAAAGGAACAGAGGGTATTTTATTTCCGTTGTGGAGCAAAACACCCTTGAGACTTGTTTTCAATGCAGCTATGAAGTCTCCCCACTCCTTTGAAATATTGGTGAAGTTTAGCACCTCCATTAGGCCAGCAACATAATTGCAAAATGTCAGAGCTCCATCAATTGCAAAATAGGAAATAAAGGCATGATTTATGTGCCTGAACACAGTGAATTTAGTACTTGGGTGGAGTAGATTATACTCTTGTAATATTGAACCAAGCAGCTAGGCCTTTTGTTTACTTAGTCCTAGATCACATACTAAATCATTTAAATCTGCTTGTGTTAACAAATGTGGCAATGACTCACTTGTGCAGTGATATAAAGGATCATTATCTGTGACTTCTTCAGTACTACTTACTTCACTGTCACTTCGCATTTGACCTGGAGCTCTTGAAGGTACTGGAAGGCTGTCAGAATGCTGCGCTGGTATTCTCCCTGAAGGGAGAGCTGGCTAAACAATCTGCCTCTTCGATTTTTTGTTTGTAAAACACTGAATTTTTGTTAGACAGAAATAGAAATCAGTAACGTGGTCCTTGTAGTCTCTCCACACCATGGGCATGGTGATCAACGCCACATTCTCTTTAAACACCACTGAATTAGTTTGCACTAACATGTAGCACAACAGAAATGTGGTGCCCATTCTTTATCTTTGTTCCCTACCTATACTCCAAAGTAAAGTTTATATGCTTTCTTTATTACTGTTGAAATTTTCTTCCTATTTCTGACACCGGTGAACTTCCCACAGATATAGCAGAGGTTGTTTGACTTATATTGACATACACAATGATGTGGCATTTCAGAAATTTAAAAATTCCTCTCCAGTAATACACCTGTACTACATTAATACTAGACAGATGCAGATATGTAAAAACAAGCAGTCAGTTTACCTTCAGCACCAGGCTACATCCATTTAAACACATGAACGTACAAGTTCAACTGTGCTCGGAAATATGACAGATGGTTACTTGTCAGCCAAAACACCCACTCGTTAAGACTGACACAATTTAAGGTTAACACCACTGTTGTAAACTCAATGCACCTGCCTATGGGAAGAGTGAAGTTTTACTGCCGAGGCAACGACCAGCTCAGACCGTTCGAGTTAATGAACTATTGCAGGTGGTCTTAATGACATAGGTGTGTTGGGGGATAACCCAATACCAATGTCCCTGTGTTTGCCATGAATTGTGGATATACATGTATGTATGTATGTATGTATACATATTACATAGAAAGTATTCCTGACAATGATATTTTGTTTACATATTTGAATTTCCCATGGTAAACTGGTTTAGAAGCACACACTTTAATATCATAAATAGAACCCTTGTCGAACAGTGCTTTTTATGTCGGAAAGATAAACTATCATGCAGAATCTCTCGGCATAACAACTGGTGGTGGACAATAGAAAAAGACCTCACATTGGCCATTTGCTCCTTAGACTTAGTACATTATGGAGCATTTGGGAACTATGCAGCTGCAAGTTTTGTGCCACGTTTCAAATGAGATGAGTTATCAACTAGCGATATCCAATAAAATTTTGTGTTATGCTAAAAAAAAAATATGCAGCCAATAGGCCTACACTTCCTAACATATAGTACTTTACTGAATGTTGAATGATTAAGACAACACAATGTAATCAAAGAAGCAAGAACAGTCATCGTGGAAGGAGGACACGAGTTATTCTCTATCTTTAGTTCAGAAGTCACCAAACTGGTACAAGAAATATACAATGATCACACAATGGGTGACTATATATCAAAACTTATTTGTGAAACTAGCAACTCGTACTCTTAAAAATTATAGTTTTTAGCTTTCTCTGTAGAGTTTTTGTTGAAACAAACCAATATTTTGGTTTGAATAAAAACTTTTTTGGTCTGCCTATGAACTTAAAAATAAAAGTTTATATTTTATTCATGACAGCAATTGACTTTCAACCTTCTGTTCTACTGACCAAATAATGCGAATTTTCTGAAGGTAAGCAATGATCTTTCATGATAATATTATGGAACCATTTAGAAAGATACATTTGTTATGATTGAATAAAAATAGTGTCACAGCTCTACACCGAATCATGTCTCCTATTTTCACATCTGTGTGGCGACAAAATAAGAATTGTTCGCTAGCAGCATTCTTCAATGAGCCTAACTCAGAAGAAAGAATTAAGCATTTCACGCCAAGTTTGGCATTTTCCATTTTGACGCAATCATGACCAAGAAGCAACTGGACCGATAAATTTGAGCCACTGACTTTATCCAAACCAAAACTTCTTTGGAGTTTTTCAACAACTCTTACTTTTGAATTTGTTGAAGGTTTCCCACATAGCTATCCTTTATGTTTGTACTGACAGCATTCCGATTTTGTTTGTCCAATGAAGCTCTCCATACTTTCAAAGTATCTTTCTATTGGCATTACTCAACCACATTAAATGCTCTTATGATAAAACTTATTTCGCTTGTTGCCCACAAAATATTTGTATCGATGCCATAAAGCCACCATTTTCTCCTCCCAGAAGCTGAATGTTTGATGTCTGCTGAAGTAACCGGAATCAGTTTTCCCAATGCACTAGTTGGGTGGCAAGCACCAACCAGGAGTAAGCAAAACTAGAGTAGTAAGTTACTACGGGAGAAGGAAATCGGCTACTTCCAGTCAATAGTACTGAACTAAAGGAGTAAATTACTCCAGAAGTAAATTTTTCATTTACTTGTGCACTAAATTTATTTACTCCATTACCGGTGGAGAGCACTACTGAAGAGTACGCTACTACATTTGTAACTTATGGAGGAAATAAAGGCCAAAACTTATGCCTAGGCAGTAGTAGGAGTAAAGTAAGAGAGTACAATGTGATCTTTGAGTTTTATGTTTTAAGTGTCGAATTATATGGATTACCTGGACTATGAAGAATATATGGAGATGGAGGAAGAGGTGAACATCCTAAGAATTAGGGGTGTAATGGAGAGAAGAGACACATTTGTGATGTACAGCGACAATGATTTCAAAGAGCGGTTTGGGTTTCGTAACGAATCTTTTGAGTTGCTGCTTGGTATGCTAGAGCACTACAGCATAATTCTGAGACGAACTGTGCTTTGTCTCCTAAACTGCAACTTCTTTGTGAACTGCAAATCTTTCGCGCAGGTACTTATCAAATCGTAGCAGGGGATCTCATTAATATTCATTGTATTACTGCTGGAAGAGTTTTTAACAGTGTGACAAACAATTTAACTGCCTTAAAACCTCTGTTTGTGCCCATGCCACAGAGCCAAGAAAATACATCAAAAAACAAAAGGGAATTCTAGCGAACCGGTGGATTCCCTAATGTCATGGGGGACCATAGACTGTGTACATATTCCCATGCTTTGTCCTTCTGGAGCACAAGCAGAACTATACAGAAATCGCAAAAATTTCTTTTCCATCAATACACAAATCATCTGTAATGTCAATATGAAGATTTTGAATGTGGTAAGCCGTTGGCCGGGTTCCATGCATGGTGCACGCACTTGGGACAATAATAGAGTTGCTGCAGAATTTGAAAATGGACAATGTGATGGGTTGCTTGTTGGAAATAGTGGATATGCTCTCTACGAACATCCTATGACGCCTGTGTTCCAAGCCTACATGGAAGCCGAACAATGCTACAACAGAGCCCATATTGCTACCAGAAGTGTAGTAGAGTGAGATTTCAGTGTTTGGAGGAAACATTTCCAAATTCTCACTAAAACAATGTGATTTAAACCAAACAAGTGTGAGAATGTTATTGTGGCTGCTGCAGTTCTACACAACTTTGGAATAGAAGTTAGTGATGTATTTCACCCTGATGTTGTGGAGGTGAATGTCGTCGAACAATATGCATTTCAGACAAAAGCAGATGCTGCAGACCAAACTGTCAGAAGATCCGTTATACTTAATTACTTAAATTACAATTACACAACCGCATGTTCTCTCCCTCTTTTGCTGGGAGCATCTTCTGATTAGCTCCCACCAGAGAATGCATGCCAAGGTTCATGACTATGGGATAAAGTTTCACCTTCACTGATTTCATTGCTACATTCAGAGCAGTTGTCATCAAATTTACTTCAAAGTATCACATAATCTTCAGCTATATCCCCTTGAAAATCTGTGGGATCATATGAATAACCATTTGGCTTATACCATCAATCTTCTTCTCACCTACTCCATCGCCACTTTGAAATTATACTCTATTTACATTTAGCTTTCACTTTCTTGTCCTTCCAAATCACTTTAAGCTGCTATTGTTATCTTTGTGTTAGAACTCCTATGTTATATTCAACGAGTGTTTTTTCCCAAGCATCCTTTTTCTTTTTTAGTATGTTGACATCATGCATGTTAGATTCAATAGTAGTTATGTACTTTTTCATTATTGAAGCAAACTGCTCTATTTCCATTTTCTGGTATGTTTTTGTTGGTTACCTCCATGTTGCTGCTAGGTTGTATTTCAAACTGGAGCTTAAATTAATATGTATCACCAACCAACAATGGACACTGGTAGCTGTAGATGGCAGAGTTAACAATTGATTCATCCACTAATAGCATATTTCTTTTTCATAATACACATATCTTATCATTAATTAGGACATACTGTCTAGCTTCTAAAATTATAGCAATGAACATATATTACGCAAAAGGTGTTGCAATAATGTCTTCCGACAATCAACATTTTCCGTGAGGGAACATAATGCACGTGCCAGCAGTGTGCAGAAATGGCTTACTTATTTAGCAATAACGCATTACTACTATAGTTACAACTACTGAAGTAAATAGAAATTGAGCTCTCCAGTAGTTACTAAATGAGTATATTACAACAGAAGTAATTTACTGAAGTAGTCCAGACGACAGACGTAAGAGTTACTATAAGAGTAATTTATACTAGTTTGGTGCTCGCCACCCGTTATGTAGAAATACCTTCATTTTTTTCTTAAGATCATGCAGGCTTCGGAACAGCTGCAGCAGCTGATTCCTGTATCTAACAGTACAACTCTCTCTCTCTCTCTCTCTCTCTCTCTCTCTCTCTCTCTCTCTCTCACTCACACACACACACACACACACACACACACACACACACACACACACACACACATACGAGTAAATTGTGCCAGTTGAATTCAAGGCTGCAGTTCTGCAGCTTGGTTGGGACGAGAGGATGTGTCAGGTGGGATGGGATGGTGATGGGAGAGAGAAGGAGGGGAGTGGGGGAGAGGGGTGGGAAAGGGCAGTTGATGGCAGGGAGGGAGGCAACTGTTGCATAGGATACAAATATCGTAGAGAGGGGCATCAAATTTAAAAACTCCTTAACTTGAAGTGGCTCAAGTTAGCAAATCAATTATCATATTAATGGTCGGTCTCTCTCTTTTGTTTTTAGGCAGCATCCCATACAAAGACACATATCCGATATGTAATTTCGTGGCTTAAGGAGCTGAAAAATAAGTCTCAGAAATTAACACAAAATCTGGAACTTTTGAAAACGATAGCGCACCCAACTGTGTGTTGCAGTAAGGAAGCACATTTTCTGTGATGCAGGTACTGCTGCTACACTCTCACTACATACTGCACCAGGGCTGAAGAATTTTCAGCTCGAGCATTTCACAGGAAATAAATTTTACTGCAGAAACAATACAAACGGTTTGTCACTTCCAAATGATATGCTGAAATAGCAATTTTGAATAATTAGTATCTTTGACTTCCTCATATATTTCACATATGAGATTCCTTCATAGCTACACAAAGTAAAAAACATGACTATTTTAGTTTCCTCCTCCTTTTTTAAATTTTTTAGGCAATAAGAAACTATTCCTATGAATTAATAGCTACATCATATAACAGAAAAACACTGTTCCACAAATCTCTGCCCCAACATTCAATCTGTATCTTTAAGACGAATATTTGCAGTATAATTTAAGCAGTGCTACCAGATGGTCATCTAATGTGTGCTTCTACATCACAAAGAACAATAAACTATATATTGAGCACGTATTTTCAAAATTATGCCAACCAAATCTTGTCCATTGGGAGACTTGTTTCTAAGATGTACTAAAAAATGTTTGGCAACAACAGATTAGATCATGTGACAAATACAGTGGGTTTCTCTGTTAAATAGATGCAGCAGATGGATGACATACATTAACTTTCTATTAAGCACCATCAAATCATAGGCAGACCAATTTTCCTGAACAGTCTTATGAAAGACATTCTCTTTACATCTTCATGTATGATCCAGAAGCTACACAGTTACCATTTCATAGTAGTGAAAACACAGAACTGTCCAACCCAAGAGGTTGAAGAGCAATGTACTATCACACCAAGCTCCTGAATGGCAAGCCTCAACAGCACACCAAAGTGACTTATTATGTTGTGACATATTGGCAGTTTTTGGTCCCCGTACTGACTAGTGTGATTAAGTAAATCTGGCTATTACCGTGAGAGTCATCCTTCTCCTCTCATCCACATCTGACCATTGCAGTTGAAGGAAACCCAACAGATATATTTCAGACACACATCAAAAACTCTGGAAAAGTTCCGGGTAAAAATCATCCATTCTTCCCCCACTCCCCTCTTCACTATTCCTTTTTACAAATTTATCAGTCTTTCCACTACTAAACTTTCCATTCAGCTTAATTGACTACATCAACAGATAAATGCCAAATACAAGTTGCTCATTATGTAATCCATGTCATATACATATTACACCTTTGAAGTTTGCAGAATGGAATTTGCCTTTAAACACTCTCTCTCTCTCTCTCACACACACACACACACACACACACACACACACACACACACACACACACACACACCATTAAAACCATGTTTATGTTTGCAATGATACCAGATAAAACTCCTAATGCCTTGTGACTTTAACCAAAATTTAACACTTTCATAACTGAAACTGTTTTTCTTTGATGAAGTAGACCTGAGGTATGTGAACAGCTGTTGAAGTGTGTAATATATTAAGAGGGGACCTAGAGCTTCAGAAATGTCTGAGAAATGTGATGTACTCTTGATAACACATTGATTTCTTACTAGTCAATGTTCAATGACTGTCTGAGAAACCCAAGTGACAACTCCAAGTATGGGCACCTCCCCCTCACACCAAACGCTCAAAGAAACAAAAAATCTAGTTTAGTCAGGTGTTGTTCTTCCGAGAAAATTATTTTAAAGTCAGTATTACATAGGTTTTTAATGAGGACAGAACTGGAACTTTTTTTTTATGGCTACTTACAAGTCACTATTCATCTTCCAAAATATTAAACGTACTCCACACCCCAGGTCTAGCCCCCCCCCCCTTACAAACTGTTGTATTAGTGCCCTTGTACTGCTCTACTAGATAGCTACACAAGTGTGAAAAACTATATTCGCAATTTTAATAGCACAACATTACAGAACACAACAAACCTCCTAACTGTCCATGAATTTGGTTTGATGGTCAACTGAACCCACTGATACCGTATGTATGCTTCATCCTATAACATGACAATATGGCATATGAGTTAATATGTGCACAAACAGAACCAATTAGAACAGTGACAATCTTTTGTGTGTATATTTGGTACTGGAAAGTAAGCTGGTAACAGAGTGATCTGTAGCCTGCCATGAGGTCTATGTTTTGTAGTGAGGTGACAGCCTGGGGAAGCTGTATCTCACTTTACTTCATTCACTTTTGTTGCACAGACCAATACTGAGGATTGAAGAATGTCATTCACAGAATCTTCATAATACCGAAAAACTGGCCAAAACTGATACAAATTAAACCTAATAATAAAATCCCCCCCCCCTTCCACTGTGTGAGCGTTTGTGGAGGGGGGGGGGGGGGGGGCACGGACAGAGGCTAACACAATACAACTTGTGGATAGGATCAATCGCTCACCTTGGGATTGTGAGGATAAGATTATTCTAATCACTGCAAGCACAGATGCATTCAAACAATCATTCTTCCCATGCTCCATATGTGAATGGAACAGGAAGAAACCCTGATAACTTTTACATTAGGGCATATCCTCACCATGGTTTGCAAACTATACTAGCAGTCTCCATCATTGGTATGGGAAAGTGTCACACTGAAATTGATGGAACACAAACAAACATTACAACTACGTAAACATCATGTACACTATATAGAAAACAAGAGAAAACAATGGTTATCACTGGGATGGGCTAATCTCCATTGCTTCCTATTGTTCCACCGTTCTCATTTAAAACCTTTATTGTACCTGAGATATTCTTGCTCATGTATTACTCAATCTGTTCAAACAGCCCTTTCATGAGTCGTAACCCCCTTTATAACAATTTTACAACATTTTCCATTGCATCTACAATACTTGCATCAGTATTGCTATGACTGTAAACATGACGTGCAATCAAATTAATATTGGAAAGTGAACAATCGACCAAGTTTCATGAAAAGTGTTTATGTTAAGCATTTGTGTTTGTTCATGCTTAATTTGTAATTCGTACCATCAACTGTAATGTGTGTGGGAAAAAAACCTTAACTGGCATGGAATTAAGGCAGACTCATTTGTGTGTCTTACTGTATTAGGAGGTAATTAGGAATGCACACACCTAATTTCATGCTAAGGTTAATAAGCCGCTTGCTCAGGTAGTCCAAATACACGAACCTGTGGCGGCGAACAAAGAACTGCCTTACACCACTTTGGGCTTCCACTGTCGCAAATGCATAATGTGCATGAATCTGGACCGGGAACGTAATGAAGGCCCGGAGCAATAATTCTTCCGTGTAAGTCAGTGCATTCACCAGTTGAGGCACCAGAAACTAAACAGCCTGAAATGGGTCACATTGAGGTTTGATAAGCACAATATAACAGCTACGTACTTTCGATTTCAAATTAGCGGTAAAACATGATAGGTCTCAATAGATTAACAACTTACCCCTTAAGGAATATACGAATCCAAACAAAAAAGCTTTATTATGCATATTTACATTTTGTATCGAGTCATTGTTTCACAAGCACACGAGAAGCAACAGTGCACTATATTATTGGTAAACAAAAATTCGCAGAGGAAGTGCAGCATTAGTTTCACATCACTGTCAACACGACTTTGAATGAATATCAGTGAATGCGCCTCCTCCCTTCGGCTCACATGCAAATTTTCACCTCCAGGATAAGGTACGGTTTGCAAATCTGTCTGGCGTTAGAACGGTATTACAACTTGGGTTTCACTTTAAGGAAAGCATAGTGATTATACAATAACGTTTCCATCGGGTTTAAATTCCCAGCACGCTTGTTGGACTTGACTAGTCGCTTCACATTATCGTTGTTTTAAAAACTAGTGATATACAACAATATACTCGGTTAACGGTGCTACGGAAAGTAGTCCATATACCTAACAGTAAATGTCAAAATAAGCTACAAACACCACATTTACTTCCGCTGACCACAGAGGTTGCTACTGTTGTCACAGCTAAGTGATCACTGGCCATAGTTTTTATTATTGTTAACTCTGATAGTTATTCACTGGGCGCAGACTAGGCATCAAGAATAAAGACCGATCACACTAAACGACAAGACGTCAACGAAACGGCTGTCGATGTCACCTACGGATTATACCAGAAGAAACGCTAACAAAGCGTCTCTTCGTTTAGTCCACTAGCGTACGGTGACTGTGAGGTTGTAAGATATTACCCGTGAATCAATCAGTCGGAACATAGTATTGGAATTAAGGAACTAGCAACAAAGAAGTTTATTAATGACTAAACCAAACTTCATAACGGAATCTCCTGATAAAGTTCGATGGCAAACTACTGAGAAGTGAAATAACTGGAAAAGTATGATAAAACAATTTAAACCATCCCCATTTATTTGATTCGAAAATATATACATCTACGGGTAAATCAGATAACTAATGAGGAGGTATTGAATAGAATTAGAGAGAAGAGAAATTTGTGGCACAACTTGACTAGAAGAAGGGATCGATTGGTAGGGAATTTTCTGAGGCACCAAGGGATCACCAGTTTAGTATTGGAATTTCCTAATCATACTGTACTCAGTGCAGAAGACGTTAATCCTCCAACAATCAGTTGGGTTAATTATAGTTTTGTGAGTGGTGGTATATCAAGATATCATGTGAATCATTAGAAAATGCCTTCTCAGGAAACTATCTAGAGCGGTTCGTTCAGAATCCCATTTATCATGGTAATGTTTTAGACCTAATGGTAACGAATACAACTGACTTCTTTGAGGATGCTCACATCGGAGCTAGTATCAGTGGATATGAGGCAGTTGTAATACAATGAATACCGAAGTACAAAAGGACAACTAATACAATTACAATGATTTATAAGATGATCATTTTTAAAGTAAGAACCGATTTGTAATGGAGTGGAAGAAACTTTATTTATGAACATAAATTGTACCACAAAATACAATATGCATATTTTTTCAGTTTTCAATATAGTCACCATGAACATTTAAGCATTTGTCAAGTCGTGGGATCAGCATCAAAGAACTCTGCTGCCTGACATTAAACCAGTTAGCAACAATTTATTGCAAAATGTCATCATTTTCCAAGCGCTTTCTACAAAGAAATTCCTTTAGCTCTGGAAACAGATGAACATGAGGCCGAGAATTGTCTTGAAGCAGAACGACGTCGCCAGAGAGCAGTCCCCCCTGGCAATTTTGAATCACGAGCATAAACTTCAATAATGTTTCACAGTACCTTTCATCATTTATTGTCATTCCTCTTGGCAAAAAGTCTAACAGATCAATGCCTTCCCGGTCTCAAGAAACTGTGGGCATGATTTTCTGTCTTGAAGGTTCTTACTTAATTTTCGTGGTTTCGTCAGGAAGTTTGAATGACGGCACTCACTGGATTGACGTTTATTCTCTATGGTGTAGCGCGCAGTTCACGTTTGATCACCAGCCACAATGTAACTCAAGAAGTCGTCACCATCCTTGTCATACTGCTCCAAAATGGACAAAAGAGTGACATTCGCTTTGTCTTGTGTTTTTCTGTTAACTTTTCTGGAACCCATCTCGCACACATTTTTGTAGTGAAGCTTGCCAGTAACAATGTTAAAAATCCACTAATATTGAAACTTGTGGAAATTTCTGATGCAATTTGTCAATACCAAAGCGCCTGTTTCGGCGAATTGCCTCATCAAGAGTTTGTGTTAAGCCTTCATTCATGACAGTAGGCCATCCAGACCGTTTTTCATCGTGAATGACACATGCTAAGGGAAATTTTTAAAAAAATTAGTTTGTTAACTGATCTTTGTATACTTTTATGAGCTGAATCTAAATCTAGCCTTAGTTTTTTTCTATCAGCCATAGTTTTCGAACAATATCCTTTTCATTATATAGTATAATCCTATACTACATGCTAAATGGGAAAATTAATGGAATGCTTTGTTACAATGTAAGCATAGTTTGTATTTACAGTAAGCTACTTAAAACAATGATATGTGTTAATAGAGGTTTCACTTGTCAGCTGGAATTGGTTTGTATTTTCATTCTCGTTTCTCATTGAAGCTTCTTGTGTAGCTTTTTCTATGATGAATCGCTTGTTGAACTTCTCGGCGAACTGACAACAATAGTCCCCCATCATGTTGGTGTTCCAGCGGCCTTGGTAGCGTGAAAACACTCTCCTTGCTTCTCACTAACATCTCCCATATTGTCCGGGAAGTAATCAAGGTGACTGTTCAAAAAGTGAACTTTCAGGCTCATTAAACATCCTAAAGATTTAAGCTTCTTTAACATTGTAGCTATAATGGAAACATATTCTGGGTCTTTTTCATGTCCTAAGAACGTTGTAACGACTTGCTTGAATGATACCCATGTTTCTTTCTCATTTAAGGTCATTGTAGATTTAAAGTTAACATCAGACATCAATTTTCTAATGTCATGTCCGACAAAGACGCCTTCTTTTAGTTGAGTAATGCTTCTTTGGTGTTTTTTAATTTAAATTCACCACAAATATAACAAAAATTATCAGCAGAGTTCTTACAATCACGATTAGATATTGTACTGAGCACATGAACAGGAAATAGGAAAGGTTGACAGTTAACAAAACACCATCTGTTAACACAAAAATAGAATAGATCTTTTTTGTCAGCAAATATTTTTCAGCAGTGCTACCAACGTCATCTACATTCATTACACCTCCTTTTCAAATCATTTTAACTATATAAAAGCTATTAAATTCTTTAATAAATCCCTTAATTTAATAAATTTAACTGTAAAACGTGAAGAAAAGGTGGGTGATACAGTTTTTAAGTATCGTATTTGGATTTCCCACCCTGAAACTGGAATAACTGGATCGATGGGTCATACCCTCTTCTATGCACTTCACAGTGGTTCGCAAAGTACAGATTTAAATGTAGATCTATGATCCAACAGATGCACCCTACATCCAGCTGCTTGCAGACCAGCCATCATGGCAGGTGGCTGAACCTGCAGAGGACGACTAGATAGCCCACACCACTGCAGATGAGGTGACTTGACAACTCAGCTACCTTCATGTCATAACGATTGGAGGGGCAGACCAATTAATAAATTTGATTCTAGAACAGCTGCCATCTGTCACCTTCAAGCTGCTGCAGACGTCTTCAACATCCAGTATATTATGCAGTTCCCAGCTGCCTGAAATCTTGGAGAGGTTGTGTCTGTCACAAAAAGTGAAAAGGATTCACACTTCCTAGTCACCTATTGCACCATCAGCTCTCGAAGTTGTCAAAGAGAACCTATCAAGGTTGTCTAAAGTGGCACATGGGGATCGAATGAAGTCTGGCTTCTGCAGAGGTCACACCACAACTTTCTAGTTCCTACACCTCATCAAGAAAGCAATTGGTGCTATCGAATGCCAGCAGTTCTTTTCTGTTATGACCTCCTGTATCAACTTCTTATATATGGGATGCTACACTTCTACATGGAAGTACAAGGTAGCATATCCTCAGGGCCAGATACTGGCCAGCATTCCACAGCGTAGAGCAATAAGCGCTCTGCTGTATATGCTGTATACAGCCTATCCTTGGAACACAGCTGAAGTACTAACATCCCCTGCACAGACGAGACTGCTCTAAACGAGTAGTGTGAACTCTGTACATGTACAATGTCACCTCCATGTGGCGAAGTACTATGTGAGTGGGCAACTAGGTGGTGCTTATCGTTCAATGGGACAAACAAGCAAGCCATTGCCATATCCAGATGGCCTTACTACCTGACTTTACACCAGTTACTATCCAAGGCATAGCTGTACCATGGGAGAAGACAGTTCTCTACCTCAGAGTCACTCCCAAGAGAAGATCGATCTGGTGTACTCATAACAAAGCCACCACACTAATGGCAATAGGTAACCTTACAGTTCTTTATTTCCCATTGAACCCCCATCCACACTCCCACAACACCTAGGGTGCCATTTTAACTGAAATAGCCTGACGGGTCCTCGAATATCCTAAAGCAGTGTGGGAGTTCTCACATAGGATGTCCCAATAGGTACAGAAAAGGGAGTTGAAGGTTGGCCTGCACCTGCCATGGGAGCTTCACAAGCTGGCAGGAGACCAGCCACTCTGGGAACACTTTTGTCATATGCCTAGGACTTTTTACGAGGAGGCCACACATTTAACAAACTCCTGCATTCAATCCCCAGGCCTAGTGTCCACAGAGACCCAACCACCAGATGGCTGGACCTACTAAGATTAATAGCCACTTCGTGCAGTGTATAGCCCTTACATTTACCAGTAATACTATGTTTACATTTTCATTCTCTAAGTGTCACCTTGTATTTTTTGCACCCTTATCCCATCCACCAAGGCAGTGAACATGATGGTTGGTAGTCAGATATTTGTAAAATACAAGGACACTCATACTTATTAGTGTACATTTAAGTCACTCATATTTATCTGTAGTATATTTATTATTTTTAGTTGTAAAGTAATCAAAATTTTAGGTTTTTAATATTTAGAAGATGAGTTGCACATCACCATATCACCCAGAAAGGAAGCGAGAACGTTTATAGACAATGCAGAATGTTGTAAAATCAAAACTACAGTCATATCTATCAATATCTAAAATTAGTTAAAATGTATAAGGTAAAGGTGAAGGTCTACGTTCTGGTACTAGATGGGCCACATGGGCTCGACCAACCACTGTGGCATACTCTGCCAACGCCATCATTGGATGTGGTATGGAAGGCCATGTGGTCAGCACACCACTCTCCAGGTCATCAGGTTTCTTGACTCTGGAACATCTGTTAATTTGTTGAGTAACTCTTAAGTTTGCCTCCTGAGGCTAGGTGCACCCCTTACCAGTCCTCCCACCAAGGAAAAAAACCCTGGCAGTACCAGGAATAGCGCCCGAGTTCCCTGCATGGTATTCACTCATGCTGATCACTAGGGACAGTACTTCATTAAATGTCTTCATTGCACCACACTGCCGGCCGGGGTGACCGAGCGGTTCTAGGTGCTACAGTCTGCTACGGTCACAGGTTTGAATCCTGCCTCGGGCATGGATGTGTGTGATGTCCTTAGGTTAGTTAGGTTTAAGTAGTTCTAAGTTCTAGGGGACTGATGACCTCAGCAGTCGTGTCCCATAGTGCTCAGAGCCATTTGCACCACACTGTATATCTCCGTCAATCAATAAGGTACCAGTAAAAATCAGTGCTGCTGAAGATTGTACACAGTCACCATTCATCATGTTCATAAGCATAAACCCATAAAACATTCAGTTCAATTAGTGTTTTTATATTGTATTCCTGTATGTACCTTTGGAAAGAAAAATCTGACTCTCTTGTATGGGACAAAGGTCCCCATATTTATGCATGCACACAGGTGTACCACCTTTTGATGAGACTCAGCAACAGCAACGTCTCATCTGAAGATGACAGCCCGCTAAACCATCGAAATATTGTTTCAACTTGACGATGGGATTATTATCATATAGCTAGGAAAATTAAATTTTTAAGGGATTTGAAAATACACAGAGTATCAAATGCAACAGCCGGAGCTGCCTGCTCTGGTACCAATAATTGCTTTAATCCAGTCAAACGTCAAGTTGAACCGAGCATGGAGGACAGATCTGGAAACATCACTCCAGTCTTCTTCAACCTTTTGTCAGTTCATAAATAGGAGTTACTTTTTGATTGGTGGTATATCAGTCTCTTGGCATCAATGACCAGATGCTTTTCAGTGGTTGAGAGGCCTGGAGAATGGAACGCACTATGTATCAAGGTAGGAGAGAACAGCACAGGCAATATGCGGCTCTGTGTTATCATACTGAAACAGAGCCACGTCGGAAATCTAACTTTTACTACAGCACTACATCTGCATGAAGACTGAAGTGAGCAGCATTTGTTCCCCATTACTTGCTTTGCACGTTACATAGCCAGCAGTTTCCTCACTCGCCATGAAGTTGATGAAGTGTTGAGTGCATTGCAACAGACAAGTAGCCCTTTTGCTCGTGGACTATATACAGCTTCATCACAAGGTAACGGCAGTAACAATTGCGGGAAGCGTTGGAATGCATTTAGAATTAGAAAATCTTTTTAGATATTTATTGCCTATGTTTTCTATGGAGAAATTGTATGCTTTTTATCTGAGATACAACAAAAGTTACCACAGCGACTGAGGATGACTATGTATAACGAAAATTAAAGCTATAATCGAACTTGAGTGTTATTGAAAGTCACCGAATTTGCAGTGGAACTGTTAAGTTATGTGAATGAATAGATGATGAAGTAAGGCTTTCATTCAGTTTGCAGCTAAAATTCTATTACACTGAGGCACATTTTGGACAGAACAGATGAAAAAGATTTACGTTGGAGAGTGTGACAACTGATTATAATTGTCACTTTTTATATCATGACCATCATCATCATCATTTAAGACTGATTATGCCTTTCAGCATTCAATCTGGAGCATAGTCCCCCTTATAAAATTCCTCAATTATCCCCTATTTTGATCCCCTATTCAGTGCTAACATTGGTACCTCTTCTGATGTTAAACCTATTACATCAAAATCATTATTAACTGAATCCAGGTACCTTCTCCTTGGTCTGCCACGACTCCTCTTACTCTCTACTGCTGAACCCATGAGTCTCTTGGGTAACCTTGATTCTCCCATGCGTGTAACATGACCCCACCATATAAGCCTGTTCGTCCTGACTGCTACATCTATAGAGTTCATTCCCAGTTTTTCTTTGATTTCCTCATTGTGGACACGCTCCTGCCATTGTTCCCGTCTACTAGTACTTGCAATCATCCTAGCTACTTTCATATCCGTAACCTCAAACTTATTGATAAGGTAACCTGAATCGACCCAGCTTTTGCTCCCATACAACAAAGTTGGTCGAAAGATTGAACAGTGCACAGATAACTTTATCTTGGTACTGATTTCCTTCTTGCAGAAGAGAGTAGATCGTAGCTGAGCACTCACTGCATTAGCTTTGCTACACCTCGCTTCCAGTTCTTTCACTATGTTGCCATCCTGTGAGAATATGCATCCTAAGTACTTGAAACCGTCCACCTGTTCTAACTTTGTTCCTCCTATTTGGCACTCAATTCGTTTATATCTCTTTCCCACTGACATTACTTTCGTTTTGGAGATGCTAATCTTCATACCATAGTCCTTACATTTCTGATCTAGCTCTGAAATATTACTTTGCAAACTTTCAATCGAATCTGCCATCACAACTAAGTTATCCGCATTTGCAAGACTGCTTATTTTGTGTTCACATATCTTAATCCCACCAAGCCAGTATATTGTTTTCAACATATGATCCATAAATAACATGAACAACAGTGGAGACAGGTTGCAGCCTTGTCTTACCCCTGGAACTACTCTGAACCATGAACTCAATTTACCGTCAACTCTAACTGCTGCCTGACTATCCATGTAAAGACCTTTAATTGCTTGCAAAAGTTTGCCTCCTATTCCATAATCTCGTAGAATAGACAATAACTTCCTCCTAGGAACCTGGTCATATGCCTTTTCTAGATCTATAAAGCATAGATACAATTCTCTGTTCCACTCATAACACTTCTCCATTCTTTGCTGTAAGCTAAAGATCTGGTCCTGACAACCTCTAAGAGGCCTCAACCCACACTGATTTTCATCCAATTGGTCCTCAACTAATACTCGCACTTTCTTGTCAACAATACCTAAGAAGATTTAACCCACAACACTGATTAAAGAGATACCTCTGTAGTTGTTACAGTCTTTTCTGTTTCCATGTTTAAAGATTGGTGTGATTACTGCTTTTGTCCAGTCTGATGGAACCTGTCCCAACTCCCAGGCCATTTCAATTATCCTGTGTAGCCACTTAAGACCGGAAATTCCACTGTATTTGATGTGTTCCGACTTCATTTCATCCACCCCAGCTGCTTTATTGCACTGCAGTCTATTGACCATTTTCTCCACTTCCTCAAATGTGATGCTATTTCCATCATCATTCCTATCCCATTCTACCTCGAAATCTGAAACATTACTGATCGTATTTTCACCTATACTGAGGAACTCTTCAAAATATTCCCTCCATCTGCCCAAGGAAACCACAGGATTTACAAGCCGTTTTCCTGACCTGTCCAAAATACTTGACATTTCCTTCTTACCTCCCTTTCGAAGGCTGCTAATTACACTCCATAATGGTTTTCCAGCAGCTTGACCCAAAGTCTCCAACCTGTTTCCAAAATCTTCCCAAGATTTCTTCTTGGATGCTGCAGTTATCTGTTTGGCTTTGTTTCTTTCTTCAACATAACTTTCTTTGTCTACCTGAGTTCTAGTGTGTAGCTATTTTTGATACGCCTTCTTTTTCCTTTTACAGGCTGCCTTGACTGTGTCATTCCAACAAGTTGTTTGCTTCATCCTACCTTTACACACTACTGTTCCAAGACATTATTTAGCTAATTCTAGTACTGTGTCCCTGTACCTAGTCCATTCCTTTTCCAATGACTGTAATTGACTACATTCAACTAACTGGTCCCTTTCTGAGATCACTGTTATGTACTTGTGCCTGATTTTCTTATCCTGAAGTTTCTCCGCTATTATCCTCCAACATATGGTCCTGATCTCCTGCACTTTCGGCCTCACAATACCAATTTCACTGCAGATAAAATAATGATCAGTGTCATCAAAGAATCCCCTGAATACACGTTTGTCCATCACAGCCTTCCTGAATTCCTGATCTGTTATTATGTAGTCAGTGACAGATCTGGTTCCCCTGCCTTCCCAAGTATACCGGTGAATGCTCTTATGTTTAAAAAAGGAGTTCGTGATAACTAAGCCCATACTGGCACAGAAATCCAAGAGTTGTTTCCCGTTCCTGTTAGCCTCCATATCCTCTCCAAATTTACCCATAACCTTTTCATACCCATCTGTTCGATTTCCAATCCTGGCATTAAAATCACCCATGCGCAGAACACTGTCCTTGTCCTTTACTGTAACAACTACATCACTGAGTGCATTATAAAAACTATCCATCTTATCTTGATCTGTCCCTTCACAATGCGAATATACTGACACAATCCTAATTTTCTTGCTAGACACTGTCAAATCTATCCACATCAGGCGTTCATTTACATACCTTATTGCAACTACGCTGGGTTCCATTTCTTTCCTTATGTAAAACCCTACACCCCATTGGGCTATTCCTGCTTTGACTCCTGACAGGTATACCTTGTATTCTCCCACTTCCTCTTCTTTCTCACCCCTTAACCGAATGTCACTAACAGCTAAAACATCCAGCCCCATCTTACTTGCAGCCTCTGCCAGCTCTACCTTCTTCCCAGAGTAACCCCCATTGATATTAATAGCTCCCCATCTCATTACCATTTGTTTGCCAAGTCGTATCTTAGGAGTCCCTGGTTTGTCAGTTAGAGGCGGGACTCCGTCACCTCCAAAGGTCCGCGTCATTTTGCTCTGATTGTAGCCAGCATCATATTTAAAGTACCAGGGAAGCAGGTTGCTAGCCTTGCTTGCCCCGAGTCCCATTGAGTTTTACCCCTAACGGTTGAGGGACTAACCGGTGGATTTGATAGTCTTTGCCATATGAGCACAAAGGTGACCACGACTCAGAATCTGTCCGAGATGCCCAGCTTTATTCCAAAGTAACTGGTATCCCGACTGTTGGGACCACTTACTTGGCCATTCATACGTTGCCCGTGGTTCATGAACTAGGACATGTCAACAGGAACCCACACCACGAACCACTTTTTATAATTAACAAAAAACTTCAGTCTAGCTACACTGTAGGCTCTCATGAGAAAACTGAGAAAATGAAGTAATAAGACTCATTACAGCTGTCAATGTTAAGTGCAGTGACTGGAAAGAGGGAGGAAGCATAGGGATGTAGTGGTAAACAGAGATGAGCATTATTCAAATAAATTTCTGTTTAGATAATTATTCGAGAAAGTAGATCATTCGAGAAAATTTATTCATGAATTCATAACTTAAATAGCGAATATCATAGAACGCCATTATATTTCCGTTGTTTACTTTTTGTACAAATTCAGTAATTTTTGTTCCCGTGCTGCAGTGCAGTTTTATGTTTCACAAAGTTATTAATGGCTTGTAAAATCTGTGCTTCAGTGGACAAGTGGATTAAGTTACTGGTTATAAAGCTGAAAGTTTGTGGTTCGATCCCCCACTGGTCTTACTATTTTCTTTTTTGTGTTACATAACATGTAACAATGGGAAAACTACCAAGTAAAGTTGCATCGTGTTTGGGAGCACATGTTGAGCTGTAGATCTCCCTCTAACTGGCTGTATAAGTTGGTTCAGAAATGGGAAAAAGGCGAGGGCACACCACTAAGTGTGGTAAAGCATTATAGTGTTCAAAGCAACATTTGATTGAGCACAGAAACATAAATATGCTTCGTAGGTGGACACCCTTGGCAGTTACACTGTTGACGTGACCCAGTTCAATGGAGTCTGCACTTGCCAGTACGTCCCACCTAGCCCTGTGTGAAAGTTCTCTACGTAAGTAGTGAAAGATGAGATTGCAGCCAACAAATCTGCAACATCTTCCTCTACTTTACCACAACTGCGAAAACTGACGGATATGGATATCTCGTTGATATTATTACACAGTCCATTCGTG
This sequence comes from Schistocerca gregaria, assembly GCF_023897955.1. Lineage (NCBI taxonomy): Eukaryota > Metazoa > Arthropoda > Insecta > Orthoptera > Acrididae > Schistocerca > Schistocerca gregaria. Next base: position 468,691,100 of record NC_064926.1, read on the forward strand.
TTTTTAGTGCTACAAAATAGTAAGGTCTCAGTGTTTTTTGATGGCTAAAGTTAACAGACCTCAAATCTAAAGTCTCCTAAAATATTTATGGAGTACTGAAGTCCAAAATCATCCAAAAGTCTTTAGGAATAAGTCTGTGTAATCTTTCCAATAGAAGATGGGATAGTTTTTGCATCTGACGTACGTATTGACAGTTAAATAGAGATCTGAAAGAGAAACATTTCAAAAGACACTGGGTTTGAGTACACAAAGGAGTTAATAATATTACAACACTCCAACAACTTTTTTCTAGATGAAGTGTCAAGAGACGATTGTAAGATTTTTTTCATCTTTCTACACCAACTACAGTTACACACAATTAAAAAACAAATACTTCGCCTATATTGCTGCCCATGACATGACCAAGGAAGGTTTGCAACAAACTGCAGAAATATAATAGCCAAAGAAATGTTAAAGAAATCCGGTGATGAGTTTCAAATGATGTTACAACATAAAAACTACTTTGTACGTGATTTCAGAGATGAAGCTAATGTGGAATTACAATGAAATTACTTGCCAAAAACTTCAGTGGAATTAATGATTTCTCAGTTGTTGCAAGTGGTAAGTGATTTTGCAAAATTCACAAAGTTGCCTACACGAATTGCTGAAATAGTATCTTGAAAGTCGATCAGGATCCAGAATTAGATTATGTAAGGCCTTAAATATCAGCATGCGAAATGCAATGGGGATGAAAGGGCATGATCCGCTATGTGACACCCCACAGTACTATTTGATGTTCTCCCTGGGCATGTCGACTAGCCACAACTTGAGTGTCGCAGTGCCATCATGCAATATGATGTGCAGCTTGGCATCTTCTTGTTGCGCCTTGGCAATTGCCATCATGTTCACAGGGCATGAGATGGTGGCCACTCAAGAGAGACAGTCAGCAACCACATTAGTGATGGCTGATACATGGCGAATGTCCTTACTAAACTGGCTAATAAGTTCCAGTTGGCTGTTCTGCCTTTGGGAGCATGTGTTGCTGTTTTTCTTGAAAGTGTATGTTAAGGGCTTATGGCTGATGTATTTCACAAACTGTCTCATCTCACCCTGCGGTCGAAAGTACTTGATTGCTTGATACACAGCTAACAGCTCTCAATTGTCTGTACTCCATCTTTTGCTGGGAAGGCGAAAGACAGATTGTGCAAAAAACAAGCCATCAGCTGCTACGCACTCTCCACCCATTGTTGGAGAGCTGCAGTGATGACTAACTGTCTGGCACCCACCACTGCCAGTGGTGCATCGAGCTTGAGGTGTGCTAGCACTTCTGCTTGTGATAATTAAATATACATCATTGGGGATATGTTGAAAATGTGTGCCCCAACTGGCACTCGAACCTGGGATCTGCTGCTTACATGGCAGACATTCCTCTATCCATTTGAGCTACCGAGGGCATAGAAGATAATGCGCCTGCGGGGACTTATCCTTTGTCGATTTAATTATCGTTTCATTCTAGAGAAGCTGCAATGTCATCAATGGTATCTGTGCTATCGGGAACAGATACTACCTTCATATATGTTTTGCTTGTGTTAGGCTCTCACACACTGCAATTGGCATCATGACAAGAGCCTCCAGAACGTTTTCGGTTGCTGCAGAAATCTGGGTTTATGTCATCGCACAGTCTATAACACTGAAGCCAGTATTCTCCCTTTTTGGGTACTAAGAGTAGTGCAGACACCCGTTGGCTGCTGGAAGGTCGAATGACGCCTTCTCGCTATAGGAGTGGCTAGGCGTGTTGGAGCCAATCGTCTTGGCCGGCGAGACACAGGACAGGACCATGGTTTTTATGTGGTTAGATTAGATTAGATTAGATTAGCACTTGTTCCATAAATCATGAATACAACACTTCGTAATGAAGTGGAACGTCTCAGGTTAATAAAAGATGTCTATACAAGATATTACATTAGGCAAAATATTACATGACACATAATATTTTTTTGTGGAGGTTGGGAAATTACCCACTTACTATACCATCTAATGAGTAGAGGGAGTTGCCATTAAGAAGTTCTTTTAATTTCCTTTTAAATGGCTATCTGTCAGACTTTCGATGCTATTAGGTTAGTGACCAAAGACTTTTGTGGCAGCATAATTTACCCCCTTCTGAGCCAAAGTTAGATTTAACCTTGAGTAGTGAAGATCATCCTTTCTCCTAGAGTTGTAGCCATGTACACTGCTATTACTTTTGAATTCGTTCAGATTGTTAATAACAAATTTCATAAGTGAATATATATATATATATATATATATATATATATATATATATATATATATATTTTGTGAGGCTACAGTGAAGATTTCTAGCTCTTTAAATAACTGTCTGCAGGATGATCTTGGATGAGCTCCAGCAATTATTCTGATTACACACTTTTGTGCAATGAACACTGTTTTACTCAATGATGAGTTACCCCAGAATATGATGCCATACGAAAGCAGAGAATCAAAATAGGTGTGGTAAGCTAATTTACTCAGATGTATATCGCCAAAACTTGCAATGACCCTAATAGCATAAGTAGCTGAACTCAAACGTTTCAGCAGATCCTCAGTCTGCTTTTTCCAGTTCAACCCCTCATCAATGCATACACCTAGAAATTTTGAATATTCTACCTTAGCTATCGATTTCTGATAGAAGTCTATATTTATTAATGAGGTCATTCCATTTACTGTGTGGAACTGCATATACTGTGTTTTGTCAAAGTTTAATGAGAGCTCATTTGCAGAGAACCACTTAATGATTTTCTGAAAAACATCATTTACAATTTCACTAGTTAATTCTTGTGTGTCGGGTGTGATAGCTATAATTGTATCATCAGCAAAAAGTACCACATTTGCATCTTCGTGAATATAGAATGGAAAGTCATTAATATATATTAAGAACAGCAGAGGACCCAAGACCAAACCTTGCAGCATCCCATTCTTGATTGTTCCCCAGTTTGAGAAATCGCCAGTGTTTTGCATATTATGTGAACTGTTTATTTCAACTTTCTGCACTCTTCCAGTTAGGTATGATTTAAACCATTTAAGCACTGTCCCATTCATACCACAGTACTTGAAGTATTCCATGATTTACACAATCAAAAGCCTTTGATAGATCACAAAAAATCCCAACAGGTGACTTCCATTGCTCAAAGCATTTAATATTTCATTAGTGAAAGTATATATAGCATTTTCCGATAAAAAAACCCTTCTGGAAACCAAACTGACATTTTCTTAAAATTTTATTTTTACAGAGGTGTGAAGCTACTTTACAATACGTTACTTTTTCAAGAATTTTGGATAAGGCAGGCAGAAGAGAGATTGGGCAGTAGTTGTTGACATCAGACATCACATTTTTTATGCAATGGTATAACAATGGCATACTTCAGTCTATCTGGGAAAATACCCTGCTTCAGAGAGCTATTAGATATGTGGCTAAGAATCCCACTTATTTCTTGGGAACAAGTTTTTATTATCCTGCTGGAAATGCCATCAGTCCCATGTGAGCTTTTATTCTTGAGGAGTGGACTGTATCATGCAAAACTTGCTGTGGTGCGCCTGGAGGTCTCGTTAAGGTTGGGAATTCACGTAGCACTGGGAGGTGCTCCTCGTCTCCAACCTGTATGACCTTGATGTCGTATGTTCTAGCATCACAATGGTACGCAGTGGCCGTGAGTCTGGTAATGTTGCGCACTAGATGGGAATTTCCTATGATAGAGTCCCAAATTCATACTAGACATCACAATTTCTGAGTCATTTATGGTGGACAAGCTAAATGCAGTGAGTGGTCTGCAACAGCGCAGTGAAGCTCTGGGCAGGATACTAAGGTCCATTAAACACTTCTGTCCTATATTTGTTGGATCTACGTCCTCTGTAGCGACTAGGAGCTCCTTGCCACATCAATGTGTCACTCAGTGCATCAGCTTTGGCAGACAGAGCATCGTAATCTGCGCCTGAGACAGGCAGGGTCATGGACACTTCACTACCAACCATTACCACAGCACTAACCCGTTAGTTCAGAGTGATGACTTCTTGTACAGCAACAGCAACCAGAGGCATCTCTGTCTGCATGGCGATGTCGTCTTTACCTGTGCAGCAGACGGCTGCTCTACAGTGTGCACAAGAGATTGTCAGGCACTGTTCCCATGCCCACCTTGCTGTGGAGGTGACTCAGGTGCTGGGATGATTTTCTGACGCCTGTGTTTTCGTGAGTCAGAACTTGTCTGATAGGGTCTTCCTGCAACGCTGCAATTCTACGAATAAGCGCTGTATATAATCTTTCGTAGGCGTTCTCTGCCAGTGGAACCGTGATTATACTGTGAACTTCGATAGCGCAGCGTTGATCGCATTGACTCACTATGAATGCGCATATAGTCGCGTCCACTGTAACTCCGGCACAGCAAAATCTGGCCTCGAACTGGGCAAATCAGGGAACTAGATTATGCATCCAAAATGGCGCGAGGCGAAAGACCAGTCGCAATCCTGTACGCAGTTCTATCTTGTAATCAGTATTACAGCAGAACAGTCTTCTCAGCGCTCATCAATAGGGGTCATCACTGACGGGAATATTAGATCGCGTGCTGTTACCCATTCTTAATAAGTGCTCTATCACATGCTGAGCATAGACTTCAACAGTTTTATTAACTCGAAATAACAGAACGAAAACAATCAGTTACTATAGGCAACTTGGCAACATACAGCAAGCAGAGACCGGAATAAACATGAAGTAAACGACTTACAACTCCATGGAGTAAGTAGTAAGCATTAACATAGCGCTCCAAGCGGTGGACACAGGCATGGTGACTGACGCCATTCACTTGTCACCGCACAGTCACTCAACTCGCGCCATAACTGTGTGTCAGAATGGCTCGAACGGAGGTAACGCTTACGACCACAGCAATGGACGTGTGTAGCGGTCGCAACATATTATTTACCATCGAGGACTTCACGAGACTTTTTACTAGTGCACAATCTACATAACATAACCAAACAAAATCTATATAGACATCAGATTGTGGTAATAGTAGTTCCACAAGGGGCAAAGCTTTGCCTCCTTCCTGTATGACATTTGTGCGGCCAAATTAGAGGAGCAGTTTAGGCTGACAATTTAAATATTTCAGTATGTAGACGACATACATGTTATACATCATCTACAGATCTGGATGAAGTTACAGCAAAAGCGCCGTCAGAGTTGATCACTGCAGACTCTGTAAGTGTAGAAACATCCAACTCACCGATCATTATCTTTACCAAAAAAAGGCTTAAACTACAGCTCACAAACTATTCATTTCAGCACAAAATTCAGTTAAATTGTAGGATATTTGTTTGGATAGCTGGATTACTTGCGCATAACAAATAAGGTATTTCTGAGCCCCAAGGTAGGGAAAACAATTAACATATTAAAATCAGTTACTCATGTATGTTGTGGCTTATAACCAAGTTCTGTGGTCACCCTGTACCTTTCATATCGTCTCACCTCGTGAATGGGTCTACTGCTTATGTAAACTCCCAAAGATATACACTCCTGGATATGGAAAAAAGAACACATTGACACCGGTGTGTCAGACCCACCATACTTGCTCCGGACACTGCGAGAAGACTGTACAAGCAATGATCACACGCACGGCACAGCGGACACACCAGGAACCGCGGTGTTGGCCGTCGAATGGCGCTAGCTGCACAGTATTTGTGCACTGCCGCCGTCAGTGTCAGCCAGTTTGCCGTGGCATACGGAGCTCCATCGCAGTATTTAACACTGGTAGCATGCCGCGACAGCGTGGACGAGAACCGTATGTGCAGTTGACAGACTTTGAGCGAGGGCGTATAGTGGGCATGCGGGAGGCCGGGTGGACGTACCGCCGAATTGCTCAACACGTGGGGCGTGAGGTCTCCACAGTAAATCGATGTTGTCGCCAGTGGTCGGCGGCAGGTGCACGTGCCCGTCGACCTGGGACCGGAGCGCAGCAACGCACGGATGCACGCCAAGACCGTAGGATCCTACGCAGTGCTGTAGGGCACCGCACCGCCACTTCCCAGCAAATTAGGGACACTGTTGCTCCTGGGGTATCGGCGAGGACCATTCGCAACCGTCTCCATGAAGCTGGGCTACGGTCCCGCACACCGTTAGGCCGCCTTCCGCTCACGCCCCAACATCGTGCAGCCCGTCTCCAGTGGTGTCGCGACACACGTGAATGGAGGGACGAATGGAGATGTGTCGTCTTCAGCGATGAGAGTCGCTTCTGCCTTGGTGCCAATGATGGTCGTATGCGTGTTTGGCGCCGTGCAGGTGAGCGCCACAATCAGGACTGCATAAGACCGAGGCACACAGGGCCAACACCCGGCATCATGGTGTGGGGAGCGATCTCCTACACTGGCCGTACACCTCTGGTGATCGTCGAGGGGACACTGAATAGTGCACGATACATCCAAACCGTCATCGAACCCATCGTTCTACCATTCCTAGACCGGCAAGGGAACTTGCTGTTCCAACAGGACAATGCACGTCCGCATGTATCCCATGCCACCCAACGTGCTCTAGAAGGTGTAAGTCAACTACCCTGGTCAGCAAGATCTCCGGATCTGTCCCCCACTGAGCATGTTTGGGATTGAATGAAGCGTCGTCTCACGCGGTCTGCACGTCCAGCACGAACGCTGGTCCAACTGAGGCGCCTGGTGGAAATGGCATGGCAAGCCGTTCCATAGGACTACATCCAGCATCTCTACGATCGTCTCCATGGGAGAATAGCAGCCTGCATTGCTGCGAAAGGTGGATATACACTGTACTAGTGCCGACATTGTGCATGCCCTGTTGCCTGTGTCTATGTGCCTGTGGTTCTGTCAGTGCGATCATGTGATGTATCTGACCCCAGGAATGTGTCAATAAAGTTTCCCCTTCCTGGGACAATGAATTCACGGTGTTCTTATTTCAATTTCCAGGAGTGTATGATAATAAAAGTTTATAGGCTAGAATATAGAGCCATGAAATCATCACCAACAAACAGCCTCTTAGATAAAGATAGGGAAATGCCACTCTTTAACATTAATTTCTGGCGCAAAAAACCCTACTCCAATGAACCTCAATAAGCTTACACCAACTTGTTGAGCTGGCCAGAGTGGCCAAGCGGTTCTAGGCGCTACCATTTGGAACCGCGAGACCGCTATGGTCGCAGGTTCGAATTTTGCCTTGGGCATGGATGTGTGTGATGTCCTTAGGTTAGTTGGGTTTAAGTAGTTCTAAGTTCTAGAGGACTGATGAATTTGACATTTGAACCGACTTGTTGAAAAGCAATATGAACTCTAAGATGAAAACCAGTATTATAATCATTAAAATAGAAAACGTCCCTCATTAGTGTAAATATTTTTCAGAGTGAGATGCACATTGTTTGAGTGCTGAATAGTTCATTACTTACGATGCTCAGAACACTGTATGACGTCACTCGTTTTCAGCTTGATGTATTTTTCTATCGGAATATTTTCTCACCCAAGGGCCCCCTGTAAAACACGGTGTTAGGGGTTACGTAACAACCAACAGGTTACATTTTACACAGATGTAACCAGATGGCTCCTGGAAATTGGAATAAGAACACCGTGAATTCATTGTCCCTGGAAGGGGAAACTTTATTGACACATTCCTGGGGTCATATACATCACATGATCACACTGACAGAACTACAGGCACATAGACACAGGCAACAGAGCATGCACAATGTCGGCACTAGTACAGTACACTAGTACACCTTTCGCAGCAATGCAGGCTGCTATTCTCCCATGGAGACGATCGTAGAGATGCTGGATGTAGTCCTGTGGGACGGCTTGCCATGCCATTTCCACCTGGCGCCTCAGTTGGACCAGCGTTCGTGCTGGACGTGCAGACCGTGTGAGACGACGCTTCATCCAGTCCCAAACATGCTCAATGGGGGACAGATCCGGAGATCCTGCTGGCCAGGGTAGTTGACTTACACCTTCTAGAGCACGTTGGGTGGCACGGGATACATGCGGACATGCATTGTCCTGTTGGAACAGCAAGTTCCCTTGCCGGTCTAGGAATGGTAGAACGATGGGTTTGATGACGGTTTGGATGTACCGTGCACTATTCAGTGTCCCCTCGACGATCACCAGAGGTGTACGGCCAGTGTAGGAGATCGCTCCCCACACCATGATGCCGGGTGTTGGCCCTGTGTGCCTCGGTCGTATGCAGTCCTGATTGTGGCGCTCACCTGCACGGCGCCAAACACGCATACGACCATCATTGGCACCAAGGCAGAAGCGACTCTCATCGCTGAAGACGACACGTCTCCATTCGTCCCTCCATTCACGTGTGTCGCGACACCACTGGAGGCGGGCTGCAGGATGTTGGGGCTTGAGCGGAAGACGGCCTAACGGTGTGCGGGACTGTAGCCCAGCTTCATGGAGACGGTTGCGAATGGTCCTCGCCGATACCCCAGGAGCAACAGTGTCCCTAATTTGCTGGGAAGTGGCGGTGCGGTGCCCTACAGCACTGCGTAGGATCCTACGGTCTTGGCGTGCATCCGTGCGTTGCTGCGCTCCGGTCCCAGGTCGACGGGCACGTGCACCTGCCGCCGACCACTGGCGACAACATCGATGTACTGTGGAGACCTCACGCCCCACGTGTTGAGCAATTCGGCGGTACGTCCACCCGGCCTCCCGCATGCCCACTATACGCCCTGCACATACGGTTCACGTCCACGCTGTCGTGGCATGCTACCAGTGTTAAAGACTGCGATGGAGCTCCGTATGCCACGGCAAACTGGCTGACGCTGACGGAGGCTGTGCACAAGTGCTGCGCAGCTAGCGCCATTCGACGGCCAACACCGCTGTTTCTGGTGTGTCCGCTGTGCCATGCGTGTGATCATTGCTTGTATAGCCCTCTCGCAGTGTCCGGAGCAAGTATGGTGGGTCTGACACACCAATGTCAATGTGTTCTTTTTTCCATTTCCAGGAGTGTAATTGTTTGTATTCTACCTTATTTTCATTCCCTTCCATTTTTCGTACTTCTTCACATTAAATCGAGAACTCCACATTACCAGCTTTTGATGAAATCGGATTTCAACTTTATTAGATCTTGTCATGGAATGGGTATATATTTTGATTTGAATGGTGTTGCTTTTTGTGACTGTGTATGCTTTTCAGTCTTAGAAGCTAAGACACTCTTTCTTGTGAATACGAACAATGCAACACAATCACAAATTATTTACTGGTCCTGCAAACAATATATGTAGCAGAAATCAGAGTACTACAAACATCCTCCCATCCGAATCAAAATTTAAAAGCAAATAATACACACTCTCTGGTTTTCATTATTGAACCCACTCATGAATTATGTGGAACTGGAAGTTACAAAATGCAGTAGTATTCAGTACTGTGGAAGTACATTCACATTATACCACACAATCACATGCACTTCCACATAGGATATTTTGGCTTCATAATACTAATAAAAAACTTACGGAAAGTAAAATAAGGTAAACTACAAACAGTATACCCACATCAACAACGACAACAGCCGCACCACTAGTACCATCAAAAACAACTCTGACATCAGTACCAAAATCAGCAGCTAAAACATCATAACCAAGTGCAACAGACACCATAACTTCTACTATGGATGACAGTTATTGCTGAAACAACCAGTTTTCGGTTTTACCAGTATTTTCAGTACCAGTTTAACCTCTCAGTTAAAACTTCTCGAAATAACTGTTTTCTGGAATAATCGACTTCTGGTTTTTTATTTATATTATTTCTTGTAATAAATACAGAAATTTTTTGACTCTCTCAGTTTCAGGTTACACAGAATCAAAATATTAAATTAAATAGACAAATAAAAGAGAACTTTCTCCATCCATTGTTGTTGATTTCTTAAAATGTGATAAGTTACTGAATACTTTAAAAAATCAGCAGTATTTTCCAATCTATTCTAATTATTTAAAACCATGTTAAAAAGTCATGTTGTAATCTGGGTTCATAATATCATTATTTGGGCATTACGAATAGTCAGCGCTAAGGGAGAAAACTGAACTCTATATTTCTTGTTAATTTTCTATTCTCAAGGCCAACAAGCAGATAAAGACACAGTATGCAGACACAGACAGTAAAACAGTTGTTTTTTTATTTTTATTGAAAACTATTAATAATTTGTTAAGTCTTAAGTTTTTGCCTCATATGAAGTCTCCGGTTTTTAACCTTTTAAAGCAAGTAGAACATTGTACTTCATTGATAATGCATTTCATAAAACACTTTTGGACTAATGATGGTGACATTCTGTAATACAATGGATGTTTGAGAAGGATTGTTACAAACTATCATACAGACTAGAGGGGACAAATCTGCATGTACCTGCATATTATCTAACAGGCCATACCACGTGGTAAGAGGTGCATTATTTTCTCAACAACGCTATGCCGAACCTAATATCAAGTTTGTTGCTCATTTTTGTTTGCATTGTTATTAAAATAGCCCTGATCTCTTTCAAATTTTCTGTTATGACGCAATATTTCAAAGGAGCGGAAATTTTACAAACAAAACTTATTAATTTTTTTTAAAAAAGGTTCACTCAAAACCGAAGATGTTTGCGCTGCTGCTCTGGCTAACTGATATTTCAGTTTTTTACATGAGTGTTAGTAAAATAGTGTCACCTAGAAGAAGGTGTAAGTAGATTAATGGCGATCGCTAACTTCACTTAACAAAGGTTTATTCAGCACTTGCGCATACAAGAGGGCGGAGCGAACTGCCTCTGGCCAAAACACTTATAGTATATATACAGCTACAGAACATTCCGGTACAATGATTCTTGACATTTGTGCATACTGCTCGAATGTACTGGAAGTGAATATACACTCCTGGAAATTGAAATAAGAACACCGTGAATTCATTGTCCCAGGAAGGGGAAACTTTATTGACACATTCCTGGGGTCAGATACATCACATGATCACACTGACAGAACCACAGGCACATAGACACAGGCAACAGAGCATGCACAATGTCGACACTAGTACAGTGTATATCCACCTTTCGCAGCAATGCAGGTTGCTATTCTCAGATGAAGACGATCGTAGAGATGCTGGATGTAGTCCTGTGGAACGGCTTGCCATGCCATTTCCACCTGGCGCCTCAGTTGGACCAGCGTTCGTGCTGGACGTGCAGACCGCGTGAGACGACGCTTCATCCAGTCCCAAACATGCTCAATGGGGGACAGATCCGGAGATCTTACTGGCCAGGGAAGCTGACTTACACCTTCTAGAGCACGTTGGGTGGCACGGGATACATGCGGACATGCATTGTCCTGTTGGAACAGCAAGTTCCCTTGCCGGTCTAGGAATGGTAGAACGATGGGTTTGATGACGGTTTGGATGTACCGTGCACTATTCAGTGTCCCCTCGACGATCACCAGAGGTGTACGGCCAGTGTAGGAGATCGCTCCCCACACCATGATGCCGGGTGTTGGCCCTGTGTGCCTCGGTCTTATGCAGTCCTGATTGTGGCGCTCACCTGCACGGCGCCAAACACGCATACGACCATCATTGGCACCAAGGCAGAAGCGACTCTCATCGCTGAAGACGACACATCTCCATTCGTCCCTCCATTCACGTGTGTCGCGACACCACTGGAGACGGGCTGCACGATGTTGGGGCGTGAGCGGAAGGCGGCCTAACGGTGTGCGGGACCGTAGCCCAGCTTCATGGAGACGGTTGCGAATGGTCCTCGCCGATACCCCAGGAGCAACAGTGTCCCTAATTTGCTGGGAAGTGGCGGTGCGGTGCCCTACAGCACTGCGTAGGATCCTACGGTCTTGGCGTGCATCCGTCCGTTGCTGCGGTCCGGTCCCAGGTCGACGGGCACGTGCACCTGCCGCCGACCACTGGCGACAACATCGATGTACTGTGGAGACTTCACGCCCCACGTGTTGAGCAATTCGGCGGTACGTCCACCCGGCCTCCCGCATGCCCACTATACGCCCTCGCTCGAAGTCCGTCAACTGCACATACGGTTCACGTCCACGCTGTCGCGGCATGCTACCAGTGTTAAAGACTGCGATGGAGCTCCGTATGCTACGGCAAACTGGCTGACACTGACGGCGGCGGTGCACAAATGCTGCGCAGCTAGCGCCATTCGACGGCCAACACCGCGGTTCCTGGTGTGTCCGCTGTGCCGTGCGTGTGATCATTGCTTGTACAGCCCTCTCGCAGTGTCCGGAGGTAGTATGGTGGGTCTGACACACCGGTGTCAATGTGTTCCTTTTTCCATTTCCAGGAGTGTAGAAATTAAAACTGTACAGTACAGGTGAGTTTTCAACTCAGCACCCTCCAGACAACAGGTTAGTATCATAGCCACTACACTACATTGCTACTGAGCTTCTTCTGTGACATTGCTCCCTCCTTAAGTGAACAGCGTCTCGGTATTATGTCTTCCTACTCTGGGAACGAGTCATCGGTCCTGCATTCGCCGACTCCCGATGACTGATTCTCGCCCTGGCGGTGATCTTAGAATTTCTTTTGCCGCTACGCTCTTCGTCACCTTTCCGCTTGTTGACTGTCATCGGAGCTTCGAATTAACCCTGGGTTGCAGGATCCTTATAGGGCTTCATTCGAAGCACGTGGACCGTATCTCTGATCTTACGTCGTCTTCTGTCAGGGTCGAAATCTTCAACATCATAAGTAACATCAGACAACTGTCTCACAACCTTACAAGGTCCAAGGTAGCGCCTGAGGAGCTTCTCAGAGAGACCAACCTTCCGAACAAGAGTGAAGATCCAGACGAGGTCACAAGGCTGGTAGACAGCAGGGTGGTGGCTCGCGTCATACCTTCGGCGATCGTTTTCTTGAGCCTGCAGCATGCGGAGTCGAGCTGACTGCCGAGATTCCTCAGCTCTGGTTAACACCTGGCCGATGTAGTCGTCGTCCACGTCATAAGGATGTAACGGAAACACAGCGTTCATCGTCGTCGTCGCCTCAAGTCCATGCACAAGGAAAAGTGGCGTAAATCCTGTGGTGTCTTGTTTGGCGGTGTTGTAGGCAAATGTCACGAAAGGTATTACCTCATCCCAGTTGCTCTGCTCAACTTTGACGAACATTGACAGCATCTCTGTCAAGATCTTATTAAGGTGTTCAGCAAGCCAGTTAGTTTGCAGATGGTGGGAAGTCGTCACGTGACGAGTAATGTTGCGCTCGACAGTTTATCTCTGTCACAAGATTCTATTGAAAAACTTTCCCTCAGTCCGTAATTAAGTACCTTGGGGCATCGTGTTTTAATACAATGTTTTCCACGATGAATTTGGCTACCTCGGATGGTTCGGCTGTTTTCACGGCTTTTGCACTGGCATAGCGTGTCAGATAATCAGTGCCAACAACAGTGCATCTGTTGCCACCATCAGACGTTGGAAATCGTCCGAGGAGGTCAATTCCAACACACTAGAAAGGCGTTTCGGCTGGTGGAATTGGTATGAGCCGGCCAGGTGGTTTCTGAAGAACTGTCTTTCACCTCGGACACTGCTAAATAAACCTGGCCAGAAAAATCCCTTGCGGATTCTATCGTATGTCTTAATAAATCCTAAATGTACGGCCTCTGTAGAACACCTAAGTGCATGCATTTAGGAATCGCTGGTAGCTGCATTTTTCCAAACGAATCAAAGTTTTTCTTGTAAAGTAATCCATTAACTACCTTAAATTGTCCTTTCACACCCTCTGACCGATTTAAGGCAAGCATAATTTGAGATATCTTGGAGTCCTTCCTCTGCTCAGCAGAGAGATCTTGGAGTGCAGCGAGACAGTCACTATTTTCATCAAAGTCTTCATGGTCTCGCACTGGGTTTCTTGAGAGACAATCGGCATTTTGGTGTTTCCTTCCACTTTTGTACACTATGGTAATGTCATACTCTTGAAGACATAGTGCCCACCTGGGGAGTCGCCCTGTTGGATCCTTAAGACCTGTCAACCAACAAAGTGAATGATGGTCTGTAACAACTGTGAGTGGCCATCCATAGAGATACTGTCAAAATTTGCACATGGTCCAGAACACAGCAAGACATTCTCTTTCTGTAGTTGAGTAGTTTCTCTCGGCTTTTGTAAGTGTCCTAGAAGCATAAGCTATAACCTTCTCTTTTCCATCTGAAATTGGCACCAGAGAAACACCGACCCCATATCCTCTGGCATCTATGTGTAGTCCAGTAGATGCACTCTCTCATCATACAGATGAAGTACGGGGTCAGTCGTCAGAGCTTGTCGCAGCACGTCGAAGGAATCTTGTTGAGCACAACCCCAGGTAAATTTAGCATCAGCTTTTAACAACTCTTGGAGTAGCCTGGCTTTGATAAAACGACGGTAGTAAGAACATTGAAAGGTGGCTACACTGAGTCACAGTGCCAAAGAGTATTATTCAGCCGCCTCCACTGGCAGTTGCCACTGAGAAGTTGCTGAGGGCAGTAGTAGTTCTAAGGTAGCCGTAGTTAGAGTACTAATTGTGACCACGTCGTATGCAGTTGTTCTGTTGAGCAAGACACCAGATGTTGTGGGATTGGGGATGTTGTAATGATCAGAGTGTATTTTTCGTCAATATATATGAAGGTAAAGAAATTTTTTTATTTCAAATGTCTTATGCCTCTTGGTCACAGGTTCAGTCAACAAAGCATCTGGCTCGTGTTCTTGTGTTAGACTGTAACTCTGGTTTCTATATGCAATTATAGTATTTCTAGTTTTTTTAATTACTTCAGTGTAAATCGTGTTTAAATATCTTGTCTTGTTGAGGTAGACCCGTGCCAGATGTGTACGTTGAATCATACTTCCATTCACAGAACACTTACACTTATGCTTTCTTGTTTCGTAGCTTTTATAGTTGCTGGGGACTTAATTAATTAATTGTGTTAACGGAAATTTCCTTTCATTCTTTGTTGTTATTCTATGTGGAGTTATACTAGTTAGGGCCAAGCGGTTACGAGACTGCGTAGCAGCACAAACAGAGACAAAAATTAAAAATATTTGCATTATATTTAATTAAGCCCCCATGCACGTGGCGACCGCTGCTTCGGATCGTCCCTTGGAATTCTTTTGATAGTAAAAATAGCAGACAGTAGTATTGTTGTAGTAATTTGTAGTTTAGTAATTGTAGTCTGTATTGCATGTGTAGATTTGCTAACTGAACATTTGTAGTTGTCTTGTCATTCTTTTAATGGTATTTTGGCAGAATTTAATTCTTGATGTCTTGTATACGGGTTTGACAATTTTGTGCAATTGTAAAGGTTTTAAGTGTTCGTTAGGCGTGTTTGTCGGGAAGCATTTCGTGTGAATGATATTGTTGGCGATAAAGTGTCATTTTGTGTGTAATTTTCGTATAGTGACGAGTTTTGTATGTTTTGTAAATGATTACGCGATCGGTGAAAAAGGCAAAAATGATGGGTAGTGAGAATGACGAAATTGTTAACATGGCGAACTCGCCAACACAGGAGAACAGTATGATGAATAATGAAGTAGAAAACAATTTAATAAGTCGGGAAAATAGTCCGGAACCAGTTCAAAATTCTTCACAATCAAAAAATTTTCAGAATTTGAGATTAACGACAGAAGATTCTGGAATAGTATCGAACACAGATAGCTTTACAGCTATGACGAAAGAAGTTGATTTTGCGGGAAATGTTATGGGTGAAAAGAGTTTCAAACCAGCTAATATGTAGCAGTTCATGAGTGCAATATTAAGTTTGGGATCACAGTTAGGATCTGAATTAAAAACAGAGATGGGAACATTGACAACACGGTTAGAAACTGATATGGGAACAATGGAAATACGGTTAGACTCAAATAGGAACAATTAAAACCGAGATGGAAACACGGTTAGACTCACGAATAGGGACATGTTTTGAAAACATGAAAGATGAATTAAAGAAAGAAATTAGAGAAGAAGTACAACCGATTTTGAATGCTCACAATAATAGACTAATTTCAATAGAAATCAGACGAAAGGAACGGGAAGAAAGAGATCGCGTGATAGCACAAAAATTTTCAGAGTTAAATTTACAACGTGCACATGATAAGGAAGAAATATTTGAAAGAATCGAGGAATTTGTACCAAATGAAAGAATAAATAACCTAACACAACAATGTGAACAGTTAACTACTAAATGTGTCAATACCGAAATCCGAGTCGCGACACTTACGGAAGACGTAAATAAACAGAAAGAACAAATAGGTGACTTATCGGAAAGAGTTGAGGAGATATCAGATAAATTGACAAATCTTAGTTTAAATGGGGACAGAGATTCAGATGATATAGCTCCATTGCCATTTGCAGAAACGGAAAAGTACCAGAACATAATAAACATGTTGAAAATCAGGGAAAATTTAATGAACGTGTTAAAAGGGAATTTGAGGCGTTACGAAAGCAAGTCAAACAAATTGAAAGCGAAATCGTAGGAAAGGACAGTAGAAGAAATTTAGAATCACAGATAGCAGAGGGCTTTGAAGAAAATAATTTATTTCATTTACGAGAAGCAACAAGAGAGCGCCACGCGCGCGAACTTGACAATAATCGACATTGGGACGGGGACAGACGCGGTAGGTCTTTGTCGCCACGAGGCGAAAACTTTGACTATAAACACTTCTTAGCTGTTCGGAAATTTAAGATCTTTCGCAATTCTAAGAATGACATACATTCATGTTCACGGTTAGATCAATTTATGTACGTACTTCCACCAAATTGGCCGCTATCTCACAAACTGGAATTTATGTGCGGCTATTTAAGTCCTCAGGGGACTCGCTACACTAAGTGAATATGTGCCGTAGCGTGCACAGGGCCCCGAGCTGTAGCGGTGCTATTCCCCTTTTAGTTTTCTGCACCGCTGCCTACTCTTTTACTATTCTTTGTATCTATCAAAACAACTCTTCAACTATCAATCTATCTAGAGAGTCGGTAAAGAATAACCGGATATGACTATTCTACCCAAAAGTGATTTCGGAAATTACCGTTTGGACTTACTGTATATTCAGCAGCATTCATTCGTAGTTTAAACGAAATTTTACCTGTTTATCTTCGTGACAATATTACTTCATATGTTGACAATATTCTTATTGCTAAACGTTCTTGGAGTGAGCACAACAAAATTTTGGATTCATTATTACGTATTTTTGCAAGAGTTAGCATTACAGTGAACTTGGAAAAATCTGAATTTGGTCGTTCTCAGGTGACATTTCTTGGTCATATTATTTCTACAGAAGGTATTTTTCCTGATTCAGATAAACTAGACGCTATTCGTAATTATGCTGTTCCTACTACAAAACGTGATGTTCGTAGTTTCCTTGGTGTCTGTAATTTTCTTAGACGCTTTGTTAGATTGGACAATTTGGCCACACCACGTTTGTGTGAACTATCTGGAAAAAATTCTAATTGGTGTTGGGATGAGGAAGCTCAATCAGAATTTGAACAACTTCGTGATGCTTTAGTTGCTGCTCCACTTCTTTCACATCCGGATTTACTTAAAGATTTTTGTTTGGCGACGGACTCATCATACAAAGGCCTCTGTGCACACTTATTTCAAGAGATAGAAGAAAACGGCGTTGTAGTACAGAAAACTATTGCATATGGAAGTCGTGTTCTCTCTAAATCAGAAAGGAATTATTCGATTACAGAACTTGAAGCCTTATCTGTTGTTTGGGCTTTCACAAAATTTCACATCTTTTGTACGGCTTTTTTACACCGATCATCGAGCTCTGGAATTTCTTATGTCAGCAAAATTAACACATGGAAGATTGTCACGATGCTCGCTGTATCTACAGGAATTTGATTTTAGTATTGTTTATATACAGGGTTCTTCAAATATTATTGCTGATGCTTTATCACGTGCACCTATGGGTTTGAAACAAAGTGCTGAGGAGGACTGCAAGAAAAACAATTATTGTTTGATGTATATTCAAGGTGTTGCGTTTGAAAATTTGTTTTCGTCTTCGCTCCAGGACATCGCTAAAGAGCAAAATAAGGATCCAATCTGGAAGGACATTAAGGAGAAGTGGAGAAGAAAGGAAAGCGTAGCGATTAGACAGTATTATTTAGTTCGCAATGATATTCTTTTTAAACGAAAATCGGCCGACAACTCTGTTTGGTTAGTTTGCATTCCTGAAGAGTGGGTTAATAAATTGATTTGGTATACACATTTCACTTATGCACGCTTTGGTCCCAGAAAATGCTTTCATAAATTACGAGAAAATTGCTACTTCAGTAATATGGAAAAACGTATTCGATCTGTTCTTGCCAAATGCAAATTATGTCAAAAGGCTATTTCTCACAGAGCACTGTTGTTTCCTATCATTCCAGCGAAATTAAAGGGGATGGCTGCAGTCGATTTGTTCGGTCCAGTGGTTCGTTCTACTAATGGTTTTGCGTACACTTTGGTAGCAGTGGAATTGACATCAAAATATGTGTGTTTTACACCTTTACGCAAAGAAACAGCTCGTTCAGTATCTAATGCTTTCATTAAACATTTTCTTAAAGAAGTGGGACATGTTGATAAGGTTATATCAGATAATGGATCACAGATTCGTTCCAAAATTTGGTTTCGTACTCTACGGCGTCGTAAGATTAAACCAATTTTCATTTCACTTTTTCACCCTCAATCTAACGCTTCAGAGAGATGGATGAAGGAAATCAATAAATTGTGTAGACTTTATTGTCATCAGAATCACAGAACGTAGGATCAGTATCTTCATATTTTTCAAAACATTCTGAATGAACTCCCTAATGATTCAACTTCTTTACCACCTATATTGATATTAAAAAATAAAGCACCGACAAATCGCATTACTGAAATCGTTCTTTTTCCGCCTTCACGGAAACTGCGGCATTCTGAAGTTGTTAATCTGGCTCTACAAAATATTGCATCTGTGGCTGTTAGAAGCGAGAAATCAGCTAAACGTCCTGGTCGTTTAAAAAACCTTGTCAGTTGGTCAAAAGGTGTTAATTAAGTCTCATCGTTTGTCTCACAAAGGAAAAGGCTTGTGTCGCAAATTTTTTCTGCTTTATAATGGTCCATATAGGGTTCGCAAAATTATTCATGATAACACTGTCGAAGTAGAAACTCTTAAATCACGGCGCTCTAAGGGAATACTTCATACATCGAACGTTAAAATTTTTGTGGAGTGACATACTTTTGAGAAACTAACAGTTACACGTAAACACACGGAGAGTACAAGGATACCGCGCCGTGTTCCGGCGGCGGCACATACTCAAAGCAACAGTCAAGTCTGCGCGCCGCACAAGGCAGTCGTTGACCGCAAACAATTACTTCTTACGTCACGTGTTCCTACAGCTGATCGAGCGCTCAGTGCGAATGCACTGACAGCCATAAACAAATACACAGTCTAATTTCTCTGATTCAATTCAGTATAAAGCTATAGTGACTTGATAAATTATGTTATTAACGTTCAGTATTTTTCAGGATACAGTTGTATAAAATATTTAAGAACTTCAGGTAAATTCCGTGTGTGTCCGACGTTAAGAGGACTTGCTATGGAGAAAATTTCAGGAAGAATGTAATTTCGAAGAAGAAAGTAATAAACTAAAAAGGTAACTACTAATTGTGTTTATTATTCAGGTAACATATTTCCACTTAGGCACGTACTTTAGACGTAAATTGCTGCTCGCGATTATGTGATTTATACTTTGTGTTGACTGATTTTGACAATGATTGATTAATGAACAGGGTTGTTACTTACGTATATTATGCATCGCTTGACTGCACTGTCTTTTCGCTATGTCATATTTTTTATTATGTGTCTGCTGTGCCTATTTATTTAAATTATAATTGTCACCTGATTAATTGTGCTGATATGGTTATGTATGTAAGTCATACTTTGTGATTTATCTGCTTGCGCCTTCATGTTTACTTATTAAGATTACATATGAACATTTATTTGATTATGCTGATATGACGCTAATGACCTGTCTGTTATGTAAGATATATATTTGCTGCTTTGCGCATGGATTGCATATTTACACATTTCTGCTTTGCTCTCATAACTATTCTTTAATTTTGTACATAGAATGCTAATGTACGGTGTACGAACTTGGAGTTTGGGTCACACTATGATATTAATTATAGATGATTCGCTTGGCAGAGCCTCGTTATAGGGATTGTGCTACATCCACTTGTTAACATTCTGTTCTCTACTGGTATATTTACTCGGTATTGCATGTTTTGCTTACGCTCAGTGCTTTACATTTTAAGATAAGAAAATGAACTGCTATAATTCTGCGAACGACATTGGTACAAGAAACTTAATTGAAGTCACATGAGCTGGAGCTTTCATGGAAGCTGTATAAATTTATGCTAATAGGAAAGAAGCTGACGACATGAAATACCAACACTAGGTTTAGACTATTGACAGTTATTACACTGCATTCTTTGTGAGCAATTGATATAGCAAGTGACACTTGACACAATAAATACTCCAAGTGTTTGCTTCTGTTGTGCCATGATTCTTGAAGTGATGTACACACTGTGAATTATTACGATCATTCACACTCTGTACTCGTACTTACTTACTGAAAGTTATTCAAACTAAAGGCTGTTAGAGGTTATGTATGCATTTCTTTTATTTAATGATGGACAGAGGATGTGTATGGACATTGTGTCTTCGGATTGTATGGGATGATGAATTGAAGTTTGCACTAGGATTTTATCTGTACTTGTTCAAGGAGACTGACTAGAGGGAAGAGTTGTTATGGAAGTAAAATGATATTGGCGATAAGGTTTATATGTATCGACGTATTGAAGAGGTATTATTGAGGTACTGAGATTGTGTGAAGTTGATGATTATTGGAGTTCTGGTGGATAAGAGGTAAGGTAAATGATATTGGTGATAAGGTTTATATGTATCAACGTATTGAAGAGGTATTATTGAAGTATTAAGATTATGTGATGCTGATGATTATTGAAGTTTTGGTGGATAAGAGGCAAAGTAAGTGAGGAGCATTTTTTTTTGTTGGTTTATATGGAACAAGGAGGATGAAGATGGCAGACTAGAACACTAGAAGATTGCCTACACACACACGCTTTGTTAAATCAATAAGCAGTATATACTTTTTTTGGAGAAAAGAAGTATTTGCATATCATGGCACACTGACAGTTGTTCAGAAAAAGTTGACTTGGCAAACATTGGTCTTGACATGATGACTATGACGTTGACTGACTATTATTGACTGTTATACACTGTACCACTGCTACATATATTGAGCATCAAATTTTAACAGTTAACACTATTCAATTACACAGTAGTACTTAAATGTGGATGAAAGATGAGTGAATGTGTTTTGTGTGTTTTCCTTTCCTAATCCCAAATAATCGGTAGCGACCTATCTCCTAAATATTATTTTACTTCTTTGTTGTGGCCTGCACTGACACCCATAAATATTATTGGTTTAGTGTTATTTGTGTATTGTAGTAGTTAATATGATAATTATCTGATATCATTTGCGTGCTTGCTATAATTTGTATGTTTAGTGTAAGAGCATTGATAATAATTTTGTAAAAGCAATTGTGTGTGCATTCAAACTGTTGTTCGTGCTTGCACTTGTTCAACATGATAGGTGCCACTTGGAAATGTTTAATTTCCGCTGATAAATTCTGATGAACTGACTGATTAGTGATAGTGAATATTATGGACTCTTACCTGCATGCGTTCAACATGATGAGTGCCACTTGGAAATGTTTAATTTCTGCTGATAAACTGTCTGATTAGTGATAGTGAATATTATGGACTGTTACCTGCACTTGTTCAACATTGATGGGTGCCACTTAGAAATGTTTTCTGCTGATGAACTCTAATGAACTGTCTGATTAGTGATAGTGAGTATTATGGACTGTTATCTGCACCTGCTCAACATTGCTGGGTGCCACTGATAGAACTGCTCTACTGAAATAATGTTACTTGTTGTTGTCTGCACCTGCTCAACATTACTGGGTGCCACTGATGGAACTGCTTCTACTGAGATAATGTTAATTGTTGCTGTCTGCACCTGCTCAACATTACTGGGTGCCACTGATGGAACTGCTTCTACTGGAATGATGTCACTTGTTGATGTCTGCACTTGCTCAACATTACTGGGTGCCACTGATGGAACTGCTTCTACTAAAATGATGTCACTTGTTGGTGTCTGCACCTGCTCAACATTACTGGGTGCCACTGATGGACTGTTTCTACTGGAATGATGTCACTTGTTGGTGTCTGCACCTGCTCAACATTGCTGGGTGCCACTGATGGAACTGCTTCTACTGAGATTATGTCACTGGTTGCTGTCTGCACCTGCTCAACATTGCTGGGTGCCACTGATGGACTGCTTCTACTGGAATGATGTCACTTGTTGGTGTCTGCACCTCCTCAACATTGCTGGGTGCCATTGATGCAGCTGCTTCTACTGAGATAATTCACTTGATGTTGTCTGCACCTGCTCGCCATTTCTGGGTGCCACTGTTGTAGCTGTTTAAATACTGCTGATGAAATATTACGAGACTGATATTTGCACCTGCTGACCATTGCTGGGTGATACTATGGAACTGTCAACTATTCTGAGGAGTGCTACTTGTTTATTGATCTATTGAAAGGATTTTATGTGAATATTTGTATAAACTGTTTTTTGTGTGTTCACTGCTATTTGCACCTGTTGACCATTGCTGGGTGCTACTGCTGGAACTGTCAACTACTCTACTTGTTTGTTGAACTATTGAAAGGATTTTATGTGAATATTTGTATAAACTGATTTTTTGTGTGTTTACTGTTTATGAAATGTTATGAGACTCTTACCTGCACCTATTCATCATTGCTGACGCTATTGATTGAATTGTTTAACCACATGATACTTGTATAAACTATTAGGTAAAATCATATGTATGCAAGCGTTTGTATTCTGTACTGTATTTTATATATTAGGTTATTGAAGGGTCAGTGCAAAGCCAAAATTTATTTATTTACTTATTTAATATTATCTTTTGTTTTTGTCTGTATTTTTTTGGACGAATTTGGTGGTATTTTCACCACCAATGCTGGCAAAAATACCATCAAATTCTAGCCCGTGGAGGAAGGGCATATGAAAGGTGGCTACACTGAGTCACAGCACCAAAGAGTATTATTCAGCCGCCTCCACTGGCAGTTGCCGCTGAGAAGTTGCTGAGGGCAGTAGTAGCTCTGAGGTAGCCGTAGCTACAGTACTAATTCTGACCATGTCGTATGCAGTTGTTTTGTTGAGCGAGACACCAGATGTTGTTGAATTGGGGATGTTGTACTGATCTGAGTGTATTTTTCGTCAATATATATGAAGGTAAAGAAAAGTTTTTATTTCAAATGTCTTATGCCTCTTGGTCACAGGTTCAGTCAACAAAGCATCTGGCTCGTGTTCTTGTGTCAGACTGTAACTCTGGTTTCTATATGCAATTATAGTATTTCTAATTTTTTTAATTACTTCAGTGTAAATCGTGTTTAAAATATCTTGTCTTATTGAGGTAGAACCGTGCCAGATGTGTACGTTGAATCACACTTCCATACACAGAACACTTACACTTATGCTTTCTTGTTTCCTAGCTTTTATAGTTGCTAGGGACTTAATTAATTAATTGTGTTAACGGAAATTTCCTTTCATTCTTTGTTGTTATTCTGTGCAGTCAGATTGCGGAGTAATACTAGTTAGGGCCAACTGGTTACTAGACTGCGTAACCGCACAAACAGCGACAAAAATTAAAAATATTTGCATTATATTTAATGAAGCCCCCATGCAACATAATCCGAGGAAGCTTCTCACATCTCTAATACTTTTAGGAATAGGAAATTCCGTTATAGATCTCACCTTGTCTGGGTCTGGCTGCACACCTTCGTTTGACACAAGGTGTCCCAGTGTTTTGATTTTTTTTTACTCCAAAGAGACACTTTCTTGGATTAAGTTTCAGTCCGCCTTGTTGGGGACACTTAAGAACGGTCCTCAGTCTTTTTATATTTTGATCAACTGTCTCTGTGAACACTATAATGTCATCTAAAAAACAAAGATAAATTGTCCACTTCAGGTGCCTTAGAAGATTATCCATTCAAAAGTTGTTGGTGCATTACACGAACCAAATCGCATTACCTTAAACTGATACAGGGTGATGAGTGCAGTTTTCTCACGGTCAGCCTCATCTACTTCGATTTGCCAGCACCTCGAGTTCATGTCCATGGTTGAGAAAAAACTTATCCCCCTTCAGACAGTGTACCGTCAATTCGTGAAAGAGGGTAAACGTCCTTTTTAGTTATCTTATTAAGCTTCCTGTAATCAACGCAAAAGCGCCAACTGCCATTCTTCTTCCTGACGAGGACCACTGGAGACGACCACGGGCTCTGCGAAGGCTGAATTATGCCATTCCTCATCATTTTCTCTACCTCGCAGCAGACCATTCGACGTTCAGATGCTGACACTCTGGCGTATTGGTTGATGACCTCCAGTGCTAATCCGGTGCTTCACCGTCGGTTTGTATAAATTACTCGTCACCTTTGGATTGAAGCATTAAGAGAACTCTTGAAGAATAGCAAGTTGCTTCTTCTGTTGTTTCTTAGTGAGATCTGGTGATAGTTGAGCTCGAAGATCTTGTTTCGTATTGGTAGCGCTAATTGCTCCCACAGACCCTTCATGGGAGGTTTCTATGACGCTCAGCTGTTTTTCAATTAACAACTCAGCGTTTGCTACGCACATGCGTGTTGGAAGGATCTGCAGTTCTTGGCGACAGTTAACTATCCACTATTCACCGAATCAGTTCTTAAACGATACGACGATGACCAAGTTATTCTTCAGTGGTATGCTTCTCTTACATTCCACTACAAGATCCATGGGTTGATGCATGGAACGACACATGACGGCTACCTTTCTAGCACTGACTGCAGGAATGATCACTTCATCCAGCACACATAGTCTCCACACACTCAGATGCGCACCTTCTTGTCCACAGTATCTCATCTCGTCTAGCATAGTCTTCGAGCGACCACAAAGTCCCATCCGAGAATGAAGTCATGACTGCAATCATGTAAGACGATGAATTCTAAGGGTTGTGTATGGCCACTTATACCCACACGAATGGTACATCTTCCTGTAGGTTTTACATATTTCTCATTAGCCACCTTCAGCAGAGATGTTTTGTTGTCGACGAATACGGTTTTCTGCAATTGGCGACGGTACTTCTCCGAAATGACTGAATATGATGCTCCAGAGTCCACAGGAGCTTGGACTGGTCAGCCATCCATGAGGTTATCGACATAGTTCCCCATCATTTTTGTAATGGTCGATGGCGGAGGATTTTTCTCTTCGGCAGCCTCACCTCAAAGGATGGTCGCAGCCTTTAGTTTCCCAGGTTGCGTCGTCTAGGTGATCGGCTGGAGCTTCTAAACGGCGATGGAGACCTCGATCGGCGTGTTGGGGAGCGTCCTCTCCAGCGGCTAGCTTACGGCGATGTTGACCTACGTCGTCCTGCACCCACATCTTCTTGTTCATCTTCGTCGTCCCGAAGTTGGCGTCGGCTAAGACCGGTCTGCTGTCTTCTGTCGCGGGCGTCATCAAATATCCGCCGCCTTTCTCGACAACAGCGCACCACATGTCCTTGTCGTCCACAGTGGAAACATACTGGTTGGTTATCCTGGGTCCTCAAACGTCAGTCTCCCTTGGTATCCAAACAGGTTCCTCATGCGGCATTATAGGAACGCAAGTCCCTCTAGGTCTCGACTTTTTCACCGTCCACTTCCTCGCTTATCACCTCTTGAAGCGTCTCGGTTTTTTGCTCGCCGTGAAATCCAAGCGCCTTCTGAACTTCCTCTCTCACTATCTAATGAATAAAACTTGTGAAATCAGTTGCTGCCAGCATCACAGATATCGATGGGACGTTGGAAGCCGTTCAAACTTCTTTCGTGTAATTCGTTTTTGGTGCATTGTCTCTATATTCTTCGACAACAAAACATCTCTGCAGAAGGTGGCTAATGGGAAATACTTAAAACCTACAGGAAGATGTACCATTCGTGTGGGTATAAGTGGTCATACACAGCCCTTAGAATTCATCGTCTTACAAGGTTGTAGATACTATACCATTTTATGAAGTAATCTGCTGTCGAAACCTGCTTCAGGAGGGCCTCAGCAACACTCTTCATGAGATGTGCAACCTTATCTTCCTCCTTCATTCTAGAATCCACTATTTTACACGGCTCCAAGACGTCTTGAACATAGGATGCTGTAGTTTCTACTGGACGCTGTGGCTTGCACTTTAATTTATCTTCAGTCTTGCACTTCTGTCGTTGCGCAGTTCCGCCTGGAATACTTCCTAGCTTGTGAACTTCTCCCAATTGTTCTCATACCATAGCTTGGTAGTGCCCTCCAAGTAGAAAAATACGTTAGCCAAACACACGGTGTCATCCCATTTGTTAAATTTGGCTATACGCTCATATAACTTCAGCCACTTGTTTGGATATTGGCCATCGTCACCAGAGAACCCGGAAGGATGCCTCATGTGGTGGCACACAGTTGCTGTCATCGTAACGTCCTCTTTTTCTTCTGTCTCCGATAGATTACGGTCTGTCGAATATGGCTCGAACTCTGGTTTCTCGTCACGTAGACGGCGGCTCTGTCCTGGCCTGATGGGAGCCACTGTCTCGTCGATAATGTGCGCTATCACAAGGTCCAACACCCGGCGTCTCCACCAGAATATTGTCACATAGAGGAAGGTGTAAGTAGATGAATGCTTCCTACAACAACAGGAAGCCAACGATGACCTTGTGAACACTGTAATATAGTCAGATGAAGCAGCCTTCACTCTTGAGGGTGTCTTCAATATGCACAATGGCCACCATTGGTGTGTGGTTAACCCACACGTCACCCACAACCGTGAATAACAAGTTCGCTTTAATATCAACGTCTGGGCCAGAATATTGGGCGACAGGTGTTTGGGCCCCTACATGTTGTCGCGTTCGGGAGGGCTACGGTTCAATCCAGCGTCCAGCCATCCTGATTTAAGTTTTCCGTGACTTCCATAAATCGCTCCAGGCAAATGCCGGGATGGTTCCTTTGAAAGGGGACGGTAGACTTTCTTTCTCTCGCATCTGTTGGCCGTCGTAATTTAATATATTATTATTATCATCATTTTGATTGTTGCCGACTTACGTGGTAGACCTTAATAAAAATGATATTTCATTTTATTTTGATTTGCAATTAAACGCTTTTGTGAGGTTCTCCCTTTTTTTAAAAAATATAATAATCTTCAGCATAAATTATTTGTTATGTTAATGAACGTTAGACTCACTGAACCTTAATACATTAGCATATAAGTTGAACAATGGAATCAACTTTTCATATTAATTTCCTCGGCTAGTCAGTTCACTTTAAAGCAAAAAATCTTTAGTTATTCATTACAATTGCGGCCCACACACGCGCGAGAGTATTTCTTCTTACCTCCGTTAACCATTGTATTGTAGTCGGAGTCCTGCCTCTGGCTCTCGGCTGTGGTACTGAAAATAAGAATCTTAAAGCTACGTATTTTTTGCAGTGTCGGTCGGCTGTGGAGAAAATGTATGTTATGTTAGTAGCGGGTGAGTTTTTCGCTTCCGCTAAATTTTAATATCACCACGTAATGGCGTCGTTGGCTGCATCGGCCGCTGCGATTGTTCAACTGTAAATTACTCGAATGCAAGTTAATTCGAGGAAGGCAGACATGAAAGCGGGATCACCTCTTACAAATTAAAAGTGCACAATAACATTAAATGAATATATTATCTGCTTAATCAGTACAAATATGCTTACATTTGCCAGCACACGCAATATGTCCGTCTACACGCAATCAAGACAAGAGAAGAAGTCAAGACGACTAAAAATTTAACAAAAGAGCTTATCTTGTCGTCTCTTTAGATCGTTTTGTTATATTTCTTTGCCCTCGAAACATACACAGAGAAATTATTATAATATGGAGAAAAATATATGGTCGCCTGAGCGGCTGTTGTTGTTGTTGTTGTTGTGGTCTTCAGTCCTGGGACTGGTTTGATGCAGCTCTCCATGCTACTCTATCCTGTGTAAGCCTCTTCATCTCCCAGTACCTGCTGCAACCTACATCCTTCTGAATCTGCTTAGTGTATTCATCTCTTGGTATCCCTCTACGATATTTACCCTCCGTGCTGCCCTCCAGTACTAAATTGGTGATCCCTTGATGCCTCAGAACATCTCCTACCAACCGATCCCTTCTTCTAGTCAAGTTGTGCCACAAACTCCTCTTCTTCACAATTCTATTCAATACCTCCTCATTACTTATGTGATCTAGCCATCTAATATTCAGCATTCTTCTGTAGCACCACATTTTGAAAGTTTCTATTCTCTTCTTGTCCAAACTATTTATTGTCCATGTTTCACATCCATACATGGCTACACTCCATACAAATACTTTCAGAAACGACTTCCTGACACTTAAACCTATACTCGATGTAAACAAATTTTTCTTTTTCAGAAACGCTTTCCCTGCCACTGGCAGTCTACATTTTACATCCTCTCTACTTCGACCATCATCAGTTATTTTGCTCCCCAAATTGCAAAAGTCCTTTACTACTTTAAGTGTCTCATTTCTTAATTAATTCCCTCAACATCACCCGACTTAATTCGACTACATTCCAGTATCCTCGTTTTGCTCTTGTTGATGTTCATCTTATACCCTCTTTTCAAGACACTGTCCATTCCGTTCAACTGCTCTTCCAAGACGTTTGCTGTCTCTGACAGAATTACAATGTCATCAGCGAACCTCTAAGTTTTTATTTCTTCTCCGAGGATTTTAATACCTGCTCCAAACTTTTCTTTCGTTTCCTTTACTGTTTGCTCAATATACAGATTGAATAACATCGAGGAGAGCCTACAACCCTGTCTCACTCCCTCCCTAATCACTGCTTCCCTTTCATGTTCCTCGACTCTTATATCTGCCATCTGGTTTCTGTACAAATTGTAAATGACCTTTCGCTACCTGTATTTTACCCCTGCCACCTTTAGAATTTGAAAGAGAGTATTCCAATCAACATTGTCAAAAGCTTTCTCTGAGTCTACAATTGTTAGTAACGTAGGTTTGCTTTTCCATAATCTTTCTTCTAAGATAGGTCGTAGGGTCAGTATTGCCTCACGTCTTCCAACATTTCTACGGGATCCAAACTGATCTTCCCCGAAGTGGGCTTCTACCAGTTTTTCCATTCGTTTGTGAAGAATTCGCGTTAGTATTTTGCAGCTGTGACTTATTAAACTAATAGTTCGATAATTTTCACATCTGTCAATACCGGATTTCTTTGGGATTGGAATTATTATATACTTCTTGAAGTCTGAGGGAATTTCGCTGTCTCATACATCTTGCTCAACAGATGGTAGAGTTTTGTGAGGACTGGCTCTCCCAAGGCTGTCAGTAGTTCCATTGGAATGTTGTCTACTCCCGGGGCCTTGTTTCGACTTATGTCTTTCAGTGTTCTGCCGAACTCCTCACGCAGTGTCGTATCTCCCATTTCATCTTCATCTACAACCTCTTCCATTTCCATAATATTGTCCTCAAGAACATCGTCCCTGTATAGACCCTTCATACACCCCTTCCACCTTTCTGCTTCCCCTTCTTCGCTTGGAACTGGGGTTCTGTCTGAAATCTTGATATTCATGCAAGTGGTTCTCTTTCCTCCAAAGGTCTCTTTACTTTTCCTGTAGGCAGTATCTATTTTACCCCTCATGACATAAGACTCTACATCCTTACATTTGTCCTCTAGCCATCCCAGCTTAGCCATTTTGCACTTCCTGTCGATCTCATTTTTGAGACGTTTGTATTCCTTTTTGCCTGCTTCGCAAGCTGCTTTTTGGTATTTTCTCCTTTCATCAATTAAATTCAGTATCTCTTCTGTTACCCAAAGATTTCTACTAGCCCTCATCTTTTTTACCTACTTGATCCTCTGCTGCTTTCACTATTACATTCCTCAAAGCTACCCATTCTTCTTCTACTGTATTTCTTTCCCCCATTCCTGTCAATTGTTACCTTATGCCCTCCCTGAAACTCTGTACAACCACTGGTTCGTTCAGTTTATCCAGGTCCCATCTCCTTAAATTTCCACCTTTTTGCAGTTTCTTCAGTTTTAATCTACAGTTCATATCCAATAGATTGTGGTCAGAGTCCACATCTGCCCCTGGAAATGTCTTACAATTTAAAATCTGGTTCCTAAATCTCTGTCTTACCATTATATAATATATCTGAAACCGTTTAGTATGTCCAGGGTTCTTCCATGTATACAGCCTTCTTTTATGATTCTTGAACCAAGTGTTAAGTATGATTAAGTGACGCACTGTGCAAAATTCTACCATGTGGCTTCCTCTTTCATTTCTTAGCCCCAATCCATATTTACCTACTATGTATCCTTCTCTTCCTTTTCTTACTGTCGAATTCTAGTCACCCATGATTATTAAATTTTCGTCTCCCTTCACTACCTGAATAATTTCTTTTATCTCATCGTACATTTCATCAAATTCTTCATCATCTGCAGTGCAGGGGGCATATAAACTTGTACTATTGTAGTAGGCGTGGGCTTCGTGTCTATCTTGGCCACAATAATGCATTCACTATGCTGTTTGTAATAGCTTACCTGCACTCCTATTTTTTTATTCATTATTAAACCTACTCCTGCATTACCGCTATTTGATTTTGTATTTATAACCCTGTATTACCTGACCAAAAGTCTTGTTCCTCCTGCCACCGAACATCACTAATTCGCGCTATATCTAACTTTAACCTATCCATTTCCCTTTTTAAATTTTCTAACCTACCTGCCCGATTAAGGGATCTGACATTCCACGCTCCGATCTGTAGAATGCCAGTTTTCTTTCTCCTTTTAACGATGTCCTCTGGAGTAGTCCCTGCCCGGAGATCCGAATGGGGGACTATTTTACCTCCGGAATATTTACCTAAGAGGACGCCATCATCATTTAACCATACAGTAAAGCTGCATGCCCTCGGGAAAAATTATGGCTGTAGTTTCCCCTTGCTTTCAGCCGTTCGCAGTACCAGAACAGCAAGGCCGTTTTGGTTAGTGTTACAGGGCCAGATCAGTCAATCATCCAGACTGTTGCCCCTGCAACTACTGAAAAGGCTGCTGCCCCTCTTCCGGAACCAAACGTTTATCTGGTCTCTCAGCAGATACACCTGTGTTGTGGTTGCACCTACAGTACGGCTATCTGTAACGTTGAGGCACGCAAGCCTCCCCACCAACGGCAAGGTCCATCGTTTGGGGGGAGGGGGGGGGGCTGAGTGGCTTGTGTCCACTTATTATTGAAATTTAATTGTCTCTTCCTTAAAAATACTGTTTTTTAAGTCTTTTCTTATTATTTCAATGGGGACGTTATATTGCCCCCCAAAATGTTTATGTCAAAAAAATGTTCCTTTTTTTTGTTTTTTTTTTACATAAATATTTCCTATTTCATGTCCACAGTGTCCACACGCAGATTTTTCTTTCACTGTTTACATATGTCACTTCGTATATTCAAGTCGTTGTACTTTTCACAGAAAGTGTAATACAGATGAAGTTATTTACATCACAATATAATATACAATTGGTTACCATTATACTCATGTACAAAAGAAAACGACATAGAATACAATGGTTTGACACTTGTGTTATGACATGTTACATTGGTACATTCGTTTCGGTTGCTTCTTTTTTTGGTTGCAGCTTATGCAGTGTTCGAAGGTATATAATTACGAGTTAGTTTGTAATTTTAGCAGTCCCAGGGGTATCAACTGATATTACTCCCCATTTGGCACGGCCTAGGTAAGCCCTGGGGAAAACCTCGGCTGAGCGACAGACTAACTGCCTTGGTTACTTTCACTTAACTGTTTCTGGGATGTCATTGGAGTACAGTATGTGCATTCGTTGCGAACAATGTTTCGTTGCACTATGCAAAGAAATGAGGTCATTATAACAATTAAAATATAGTCGTTATTAATTGCGGTGTCGTTGATGATCTGCGCCGCGACGTGTAGCTCGCGACGTCGCCGGTTGGCGTGTTCGGTGCTCGGCGTTCGCGGCGACTGCGGAGAGGTCAACGCCCGCTCGACGCCAGCGTGTCTCTCGCCGTCGTGGAACGTCAGAATCAGCTGATCAGCTGCACGGTTGGCGATGCGCTTCTGTCACGGCCGGGCGTGGTACATGAAACATAAACGCAACCAACGTAATATTTCCCTCCCGCTGCAGATGGTTACGCTAGTGGGAAAGAAGCATTTATTAGTGCGGCAGTTGTTGTTAAGTTTTCGCCAGTTTCCGAGTGTCAAGTGAGCATTGTCTTGCAGAATAAATGACATGGATCGTCTTCAGTGAATGTAGTTTTGATGTGATACTGTTTCCATTTGCCGCACTCGTTGGCACTGGTGAGTGTCCCAATACGAGCTTAGCACAAACATTCGCCGTTCTGCGGTCGCTGTTTTGCAACAGTCCACGCATCGCATTCCAATCTCGCATTATTGTACTCACTGAAATTACAGTCTGCCCCAAAAATCTTGACTGTGAGTTCACTTCACGTTAACAGTTCATATTTCTAAGTAAATTCACAGTTTTTCGTGCGTAATATTGGCGTTTGGCGTCTTCACCGCTGTTGGACGTTCAATACTAGCACTTCATTGTCTGTATCACAGTTTCACCTTCACAGTTTTTCACACAATGTTTAAAGTCACCGTTTCGATTAGTTCACAAACACTAATGTATTTCATTTAGTCTGAACTGGATTTTGGCTCGTGCTGGATTTTACCGGTCTCTCACACTAATTACCTCGTTCCATTTTCCATTATAGTCGTACTTGCTTTCAGACTTTTGATTATACAATTGTATTTCCGTCTCATCTGACGTAAGTCCCCATGTCATGCCTGCACACTCATTGCGTACTTGCCCTCCAGACCTAGGCTCGACTTTATAAAACTTTGCCTCTCTTATTATTGTACACATTTTGTAATCTAGTCCTAGCGTGTAAGTTCCTAGATTAGTGTTAGATTTGTGGCTTTTGTTTACACGATAAATTCGTGCAAATCTGTGCCTTAGCAGACGGCAGTATATTTTAACAGTGCTTAGCGTTAGTCGCGTTTACTAATTTGCTTTGTACCTTGCCCACAACACATGAGGTACCTTGGGTGATGTTCACCCTGCACTCATGTTATACGGTAAATTATGATTGAGCGTATTTCAGGATCGGTGTAGACATAAATATATGGAGTAACATATACTCTATAATACTGAATTTCATAAGTTTCACTACTACTACAATTCAAAAATATTCGTGACACAAATGAAAAATTCTTTCATCATTACATGCTGTTGAATTTTTAAAAAAATATTTTAAAGCCTTTTTAAAAATGAAATTTGTAAAGTATTCTTAAACCTACGTTCATTTTTTCTTTCAAAATGCAATTGCTTAAAAATACTGTTATTCCTTAACATCTACAAAATTGAATCGCACTAATCTTGTGTGCCTCATTGTCTTTAAATGTTACACTAAAATATGAACATTTACACACAGAAAAAATACTCTCTAAACTTAACCTACTACTCTCATATGTAAAAGTTGCTCTACTGAGCGAACGTCTTTAAGTCTTTGTAAGTATTTTTCTTATTTCCTTCATAACTGCCTCCTTCTTTGGCCACGGGATGGTGTAGTTTGCGTGACAGAAAGTGTCTTGAGGTATCACGTCGATGTTACAGGTGTAGCCCTCAATAATACCGGGTTTTTCCGAAAACCCATTCTGATTATCTGTAAGTAGCTGAGTCAATACGTTTGTTGTGCTTCAGTCAAATGTTCTGACTCCCTGACTTTCATGGCTATCAGTTTCCTTCTTTCCTCTCTGTCTTCAGTAATAAACTCCTTATAATTTGCTTGTCTTGTACTTAAGTCAGAATATAAATTCATTACATGTATTCCTTCGAATCTAGGCTGAAGGCTCCGGCAATATTTACCGTGCACTTCCTGTGTCCTCAACAACGGCAAAATTACATGTCTACCTTATTAATAAGGCTTACTTCCCCGCACAGGAGGTCGATTTCTGCGTTCCTCTGGCGTAAAAACTCCATCCCCAGGATACAAGCAACACCTAATCCCTTAATTACTAGGAACGAGCTTTTCATTGCTTCATTTTCGACTTGCACCTGGTTGTTTATGATATGAGATTGTGCACCTATTGCACGACAGTTCTTCACTGGCAATACTGGTATTCTACTATTTTTACTCAAGGACTTAAAAAATTTTCACTCATGACATTGGTGGACGCAACGGTATCGACTATTATCTGTATTGGTGCTCGTACATATCTGCTTGCAGTATAGCCTGCACAACACTTTTGTCGCTTCGGTTACATTTCTGCGGTATGTCTACAAGTTCGTTTTCTATTTTTATTCCCTCATTGTACCTCTGCATACAACGTTTATGGCTATCATCCGTGAATGTGCCCTCATTACACCATCCTGCAGCCAACAACGCAGAGCGTATTGTGGCTGTCTTTAGTTTAACGGATGAGCATTAGTGGGTTGGCAGTTGTCTTGTCACTTTCACTAACCTCACATTGTGGTTCTGGTTGTTGTTGTTGCTATTGTTGGGTTGGCCGCCCTGCCTCCCCGATGGTGTATTTCGATATTGTGTATGGCTCTAGTCCCCCTCCATGAACCATGGACCTTGCCATTGGTGGGGAGGCATGTGTGCCTCAACGATACAGATAGCCGTACCGCAGGTGCAACCACAACGGAGGGGTATCTGTTGAGAGGCCAGACAAACGTGTGGTTCCTGAAGAGGGGCAGCAGCCTTTTCAGTAGTTGCAGGGGCAACAGTCTGGATGATTGACTGATCTGGCCCTGTAACACTAACCAAAACGGCCTTGCTGTTCTGGTACTGCGAACGGCTGAAAGCAAGGGGAAACTACAGCCATAATTTTTCCCGAGGGCATGCAGCTTTACTGTATGGTTAAATGATGATGGCGTCCTCTTAGGTAAATATTCCGGAGGTAAAATAGTCCCCCATTCAGATCTCCGGGTGGGGACTTCTCAAGAGGACACCGTTATCAGGAGAAAGAAAACTGGCGTTCTACGGATCGGAGTGTGGAATGTCAGATCCCTTAATCGGGCAGGTAGGTTAGAAAATTTAAAAAGAGAAATGGATAGGTTAAAGTTAGATATCGTGCGAATTAGTGATGTTCGGTGGCAGGAGGAACAAGACTTTTGGTCAGGTGAATACAGGGTTATAAATACAAAATCAAATAGGGGTACTGCAGGAGTAGGTTTAATAATGAATAAAAAATAGGAGTGCGGGTAAGCTACTACAAACAGCATAGTGAACGCATTATTGTGGCCAAGATTGACACGAAGCCCACGCTTACTACAGTAGTACAGGTTTATGTGCCGACTAGCTCTGCAGATGATGAACAAATTGATGAAAACTATGATGAGATAAAAGAAATTACTCAGGTAGTGAAGGGAGACGAAAATTTAATACTCATGGGTGACTGGAATTCGACAGTAGGAAAAGGAAGAGAAGGAAACGCAATAGGTGAATATGGATTGGGGGAGAGAAATGAAAGAGGAAACCGCCTAGTAGAATTTTGCACAGAGCATAACTTAATCATAGTTAACACTTGGTTCAAGAATCATGAGAGAAGGTTGTATACATGGAAGAACCCTGGACATACTAGAAGGTTTCAGATAGATTATATAATGGTATGACAGATTTAGGAACCAGATTTTAAATTATAAGATATTTCCAGGGGCAGATGTGGACTCTGACCACAATCTATTGGTTATGAACTGTAGATTAAAACTGAAGAAACTGCAAAAAGATGGGAAGTTAAGGAGATGGGACCTGGATAAACTGAAAGAACCAGTGGTTGTACAGAGTTTCAGGGAGAGCATAAGGGACGAATTGACAGGAAGGGGGGAAGAAATACAGTAGAAGAAGAATGGGTAGCTTTGAGGGATGAAATAGTGAAGGCAGCTGAGGATCAAGTAGGTAAAAAGACGAGGGCTAGTAGAAATCCATGGTAAACAGAAGAAATATTGAATTTAATTGATGAAAAGAGAAAATACAAAAATGTAGCTTGCGAAGCAGGCAAAAAGGAATACAAACGTCTCAAAAATGAGATCGACAGGAAGTGCAAAATGGCTAAGCAGGCATGGCTAGAGGACAAATGTAAGGATGTAGAGGCTTATTTCACTAGGGGTAAGATAGATACTGCTTATAGGAAAATTAAAGAGGCCTTTGGAGAAAAGAGAACCACTTGTATGAACATCAAGAGCTCAGATGGAAACCCAGTTCTAAGCAAAGACGGAAAATCAGAAAGGTGGAAGGAGTATATAGAGGGTTGTAACCTCCCCACAAAATAAATTAGTGTTACTTCCCAACAAAATAATATGAATAATATTCTCATTTAGCGTAACTACCCAACAAAATAATACAATGTGACAAATCTATAACCTTTCAATAATTGACAGTCAAGTTAACCTGTTAAATTTTGGACGTCAGCAATGCTGCGTCATGGCCCTGATACATCATTCTGAATAAGCTGAGAAATCTTACCTTAATTAGGTCGCCAGATAACGCGTATAGATCTGCACCTATAAGAAATTTTCCTGATGCAGCTAAGTGCAATGCTGGCCGATAGATTTATCTTATAAAAAAAAGGAAAGAACTGATTTTTCTTTTCAATAATCGGGATTGCCAAGGATTGGAGAAATTAGTGAATTCTTTAAATTGAGATAAATGTCAAAAGTTATTTTTTATGAGAAAGATTATTATTAACAGATCTTTTTTTTACACATTTACATGGGACTTGATTAACAATACTACATATGCGTGAGG
This sequence comes from Schistocerca gregaria, assembly GCF_023897955.1. NCBI lineage: Eukaryota > Metazoa > Arthropoda > Insecta > Orthoptera > Acrididae > Schistocerca > Schistocerca gregaria. The sequence goes on from NC_064926.1 coordinate 468,727,971, forward strand.
CTGCTTTTACCTTATCCTATAACGCTCAGGCTCTGCCATCGCTGCACACGACCGGCCCAGCCAACACGATACACCAGACACGACTGCTCGCTAGCAACAACTAACTGCAACTGCTACACAGTTCCTACTGCAGTCAATACTACTCTTTGGTCTCAGATTCTCTTCTAGCTTACATATCGCAGGCAGCGCGTGAGCAATACATCGAAATTACATCAGCTCGAGTGCGCTAGCAACAAGTTCTCTAATTATGGACCTCTTACAGGGTCTATACAGGGACGATATTCTTGAGGACAATATTATGGAAATGGAAGAGGAGGTAGATGAAGATGAAATGGGAGATATGATACTGCGTGAAGAGTTTGACAGAGCACTGAAAGACCTAAGTTGAAACAAGGCTCTGGGAGTAGACAACATTCCATTAGAACTACTGACAGCCTTGGGAGAGCCAGTCCTGACAAAACTCTACCATCTGCTGAGCAAGATGTATGAGACAGGCGAAATTCCGTCAGACTTCAAGAAGAATATAATAATTCCAATCCCAAAGAAAGCAGGTGTTGACAGACGTGAAAATTACCGAACTATTAGTTTAATAAGTCACAGCTGCAAAATACTAAAGCGAATTCTTTACAGACGAATGGAAAAACTGGTAGATGCCGACCTCGGGGAAGATCAGTTTGGATTCCGTACAATTGTTGGAACACGTTAGGCAATACTGACCCTACGACTTATCTTAGAAGGAAGATTAAGGAAAGGCAAACCTACGTTTCTAGCATTTGTAGACTTAGAGAAAGCTTTCGAAAATGTTGACTGGAATACCCTATTTAAAAGAATTATGAAGGTGGCAGGTGTAAAATACAGGGAGCGAAAGGCTATTTACAATTTTTACAGAAAGCAAATGGTAGTTATAAGAGTCGAGGGACATGAAAGGGAAGCAGTAGTTCGGAAGGGAGTGAGACAGGATTGTAGCCTCTCCCTGATGCTATTCAATCTGTATATTGAGCAAGCAGTAAAGGAAACAAAAGAAGAGTTCGGAGTAGGTATTAAAATCCATGGAGAAGAAATAAAAACTTTGAGGTTCGCCGATGACATTGCAACTCTGTCAGAGACAGCAAAGGATTTGGAAGAGCAGTTGAACGGAATGAACAATGTCTTGAAAGGAGGATATAAGATGAACATCAACAAATCAAAACGAGGATAATGGAATGTAGTCGAATTAAGTCGGGTGATGCTGAGGGAATTATATTAGGAAATGAGACACTTAAAGTAGTAAAGGAGTTTTGCTATTTGGGGAGCAAAATAACTGATGATGGTTGAAGTAGAGAGGATATAAAATGTAGACTGGCAATGGCAAGGAAAGCGTTTCTGAAGAAGAGAAATTCGTTAAGATCAAGTATAGATTTAAGTGTCAGGAAGTCGTTTCTGGAAGTATTTGTATGGAGTATAGCCATGTATGGAAGTGAAACGTGGACGATAAATAGTTTGGACAAGAAGAGAATAGAAGCTTTCGAAATGTGGTGCTACAGAAGAATGTTGAAGATTAAATGGGTAGATCACATAACTAATGAGGAGGTATTGAGTAGAATTGGGGAGACAAGGAGTTTGTGGCACAACTTGACTAGAAGAAGGGATCGGTTGGTAGGTCATGTACTGAGGCCTCAAGGGATCACCAATTTAGTACTGGAGGGCAGCGTGAAGGGTAAAAATCGTAGAGGGAGACCAAGAGATGAATACACTAAGCAGATTCAGAAGGATGTAGGCTGCAGTAGGTACTGGGAGAAGAAGAAGCTTGCACAGGAGAGAGTAGCATGGAGAGCTGCATCAAACCAGTCTCAGGACTGAAGACCACAACTACAACATGGCTCTAGGTTTGCGGTGGTCGGTTGTAACTTCCTGACATGTTCTGTGATGGACCTGGGTTGGCATTCCATTGTGGCGCTGTGTTTTGTTGCCACTGTAGTGTCGGTTCATTACAACCACGCCACTGGTTTCGGTTGTTCCGCCATTGCGGATTGCCGTTAGCATTATATCCATTAGTCATGCGTCCATCATGGTGTCTCTTACGATTTTGAGGATTAGAACCGTTGACGTTATAACCATTGCCATTGTTTGTGCCTTGATTCTATTGCCGGTGCTCTTGCCTATTCCCGTTACCTTTTGGTACTAAATTACTACTATCGTTACTGTGGCTGCCATTGTAATCGGTCTTTTGTTGATTCAGCCTGCATGGTTCCATTTGTTTTCGGTTTTTATACCTTCGATCAATAAGTCAACAGAATTCGTTTTTTCCATGAATTGTTCTACATCGTATTGCGGCACACTGATGAAATATCTTTTAATTTCGCTGGGCAACTTTATTTTTATTAATCTGATTATGTCACGATCGGACATGGGCTCGTCCCAGTACCTGGTTTTGTTTATATACTTTTCAAAATATTTGCATAACTTTCCTACCTTAGGATTGTACATTTCTGGACTGTACAACTCCTTGCATAGTCTTTCTTGGACGCTATAGGACCAGAATTTTTGCAAGAAAGCACCTTCAAACTGTTGCATCGTTAGACATTTTTCGGACACGTCAAAGGCCCACAGTGCCGCGTCACCCTGAATAAAGGAGACCACGAACTGTATTCTTTGTCTTTCCGTCCATGTCCTGGGAAACATTCCTGAAGCTCTTAATGAATACCACAGGGTGGACATTTCGCTTTTCGCTATTGAAGGGCTGGACAGTCCTGTGTTTTATCACGTTGTCCTCCTTCTTGCACATCTGATTGCTACATTCTGTGACACTATTACTTCGTGATGTGCGCTGCACGATATCGCATGTTGTTCGTGCTCATAATTCACATTAGGTTGCGGTTGCGCACTCGCCCCCTGCATACAGTCTGCGCTATTATAGTAATCAGTACGCGGAGTCGGATTCATCTGTCCGCCACTGTTTACATTAGCTATTTTGTCTAAAACTGACATGGTGAGACCGTGGCTGTATACAATTAATGTAGGTTGATTCTTACAAAGAAGAAAACAGCAACCAGCCACTATTAATACTGCTGTTTATTAAAGTAAATAAATAGCAGTATTAATAGTGGCTGGTTGCTGTTTTCTTCTTTGTAAGAATCAACCTACATTAACTGTTTACATTGCTTTCCAACGCAGACAGTCTCCGCGCGACCTCCTGTTGCCTATTCGGCAACTCCGCTGTCAACGGGATTTGATCTGTGTTAATTCGGCATGTAGCGCGGCAGCGCTAACGTCAATATTTACACTCGCGGCCGCAGTCGCTTGTTCTACAGCTGTTTTAACATCACTTTCAATCCTTGCAGATATCTCGCGATCCTTTACTTCTAGCCATTCATTTAATGCTTTTTCAACCTTTTCAGCCTGCACTTCCAAATATGTATCAATACTTTTCCGTGCATCTATCTCCACATTATCCACGCGGTTGGTTAAAGTCTGGACATTGTCTTCAAGCCTAGACTGCGATATCTGTAATTTTTGCATCTCGCTGGCTAAGCTTTGCACAAGATGGGGTATTTCTTTGCAAGCGTCCCGCATCTCGGCAAGTTCGCTTTGGATACCATCTAGTTTCGCTTCACTGCCCTGCTTTTGCTCACTGAGTTTCTGCATTAATTTTTTCTCCTTCTCATGTAGCATCTGAGCCAGGTTTTCGTCCCTTTCTCTGTCTCTTTGTTCGAGCCTACGCAGAAATTCAGCAAAAGGGTCTGCAATCGATGAGCATACTGGTGCCCTGCTTAATCTAGCTCTCGATTGGCCCCCCTGCCCAGGCAGTGGAGTTGTTACTCTATTCCCATTCTGCTGTGGAGCGTCATTCACCCTCCACAGATCCTCGACCCCCGCTCCGGAAATTATGTTATCCGAGGCGGTGGCTTGGGATTCGTTTACGTATTGCAATTGATCCTCACTTTCCATGTTAACAGAATTTTGTTCATCTGATACGGATGCTTTAGGTTGTCCTATCTTACCCATAATAAATTCACTTTAAGCCACTGACAAATTCTCAACACTGACACATACACGAATAATTATCCTCTCCAAAAATAGACACATAAATACACAAATACACACAATTTAATTTGCACTTTACTTACTATTTTTTACACCGAAGGTATCTCATGTGCATATGGGTTCGATATTCCGCACAGAGCTACACAGGATGCTTGCACAATAGGCCTCAGCTTAGTTATTTTTCTTTCTCGAAATCCTTTTTTTTTTCTACACTTTTTCTTCTCCAGATCTCCTCAGCGTGTGGTTTTGTTGTGCATGTAAAAGAATTCATATAGGCAGTAATATTTTACAACAATTAGGCACATACATAAGTACATTCATTACAATAGAGTCATATTTAATAAATTTCGCCTTTTCTTTGATCGGGCCCCAAAGTTGCGGCGCTAATCACGCGTCCGCTGGCCGTCGTAATTTAATATATTATCACTATTATTATTATTTTGGTTGTTGCCGGCTTACGTGGTGGGCATTAATAAAAATGATATTTCATTTTATTTTGATTTGCAATTAAACGCTTTTGTGAGGTTCTCCCTTTTTTTAAAAATGTAATAATCTTCAGCATAAATTATTTGTTACGTTAATGAACGTTAGACTCGCTGAATCTTAAAACATGAGCATATAAGTTGAACAATGGAATAAACGTTTCATATTAATTTCCTTGGCTAATCAGTTCACTTTAAAGCAAAAAAATCTTTCCAGAATGAGATCTTCACTCTGCAGCAGAGTGTGCGCTGATATGAAACTTCCTTCCACAGTTTGGAAGGTAGGAGACGGATACTGGCAGAAGTAAAGCTGTGAGTACCGGACGTGAGTCGTGATTCGGTAGCTCAGTTGGTAGAGCACTTGCCCGCGAAAGGCAAAGGTCCCGAGTTCGAGTCTCGGTCGGGCACACAGTTTTAATCTGCCAGGAAGTTTCAAGTTTCAAAAAAATCTTTAGTTATTCAGTACAATTGCGGCCCACACACGCACGAGAGTATTTCTTCTTACCTCTGTTAACCATTGCATTGTAGTCGGAGTCCTGGCTCTGGCTCTCGGCTGTTGTACTGAAAAATAAGAATCTTAAAGCTACTTATTTTCTGCAACGTCGGGCGGCTGTGGAGAAAATTGTATATTATGTTAATAGCGGGCGAGTTTTCGCTTCTGCTAAATTTTTTATAAGTTAATATCGCCACGTAATGGCGTCGTTGGCTGCATCGGCTGCTGCAATTGTTCAACTTTAAATTACTCGAATGCAGCTTAATAATTCAAGGAAGCGGACATTAAATCGGGGTCACCTCTTACAAATTAAAAGTGCACAATAATATTAAATGAATATACACTCCTGGAAATGGAAAAAAAGAACACATTGACACCGGTGTGTCAGACCCACCATACTAGCTCCGGACACTGCGAGAGGGCTGTACAAGCAATGATCACACGCACGGCACAGCCGACACACCAGGAACCGCGGTGTTGGCCGTCGAATGGCGCTAGTTGCGCAGCATTTGTGCGCCGCCGCCGTCAGTGTCAGCCAGTTTGCCGTGGCATACGGAGCTCCATCGCAGTCTTTAACACTGGTAGCATGCCGCGACAGCGTGGAAGTGAACCGTATGTGCAGTTGACGGACTTTGAGCGAGGGCGTATAGTGGGCATGCGGGAGGCCGGGTGGACGTACCGCCGAATTGCTCAACACGTGGGGCGTGAGATCTCCACAGTACATCGATGTTGTCGCCAGCGGTCGGCGGAAGGTGCACGTGCCTGTCGACCTGGGACCGGACCGCAGCGACGCACGGATGCACGCCAAGACCGTAGGATCCTACGCAGTGCCGTAGGGGACCGCACCGCCACTTCCCAGCAAATTAGGGACACTGTTGCTCCTGGGGTATCGGCGAGAACCATTCGCAACCGTCTCCATGAAGCTGGGCTACGGTCCCGCACACCGTTAGGCCGTCTTCCGCTCACTCCCCAACATCGTGCAGCCCGCCTCCAGTGGTGTCGCGACAGGCGTGAATGGAGGGACAAATGGAGACGTGTCGTCTTCAGCGATGAGAGTCGCTTCTGCCTTGGTGCCAATGATGGTGGTATGCGTGTTTGGCGCCGTGCACGTGAGCGCCACAATCAGGACTGCATACGACCGAGGCACATAGGGCCAACTCCCAGCATCATGGTGTGGGGAGCGATCTCCTACACTGGCCGTACACCTCTGGTGATCGTCGAGGGGACACTGAATAGTGCACGGTACATCCAAACCGTCATCGAACCCATCGTTCTACCATTCCTAGACCGGCAAGGGAACTTGCTGTTCCAACAGGACAATGCACGTCCGCATGTATCCCGTGCCACCCAACGTGCTCTAGAAGGTGTAAGTCAACTACCCTGGCCAGCAAGATCTCCGGATCTGTCCCCCATTGAGCATGTTTGGGACTGGATGAAGCGTCGTCTCACGCGGTCTGCACGTCCAGCACGAATGCTGGTCCAACTGAGGCGCCAGGTGGAAATGGCATGGCAAGCCGTTCCACAGGACTACATCCAGCATCTCTACGATCGTCTCCATGGGAGAATAGCAGCCTGCATTGCTGCGAAAGGTGGATATACACTGTACTAGTGCCGATATAGTGCATGCTCTGTTGCCTGTGTCTATGTGCCTGTGGTTCTGTCAGTGTGATCATGTGATGTGTCTGACCCCAGGAATGTGTCAATAAAGTTTCCCCTTCCTGGGACAATGAATTCACGGTGTTCTTATTTCAATTTCCAGGAGTGTATTATCTGCTTAATTAGTACAAATATGCTTACATTTGCCAGCACACGCAATATGTCCGTCTACACGCAATCAAGACAAGAGAAGAAGTCAAGGCGACTAAAAAATTAACAAAAGAGCGTACCTTGTCGTCTCTTTAGATCATTTTGTTATATTTCTTTACCCTCGAAACTTACAAAGAGACATTATTATAATATGGAGAAAAATGTATGTTCGCCTAGTGTCCACTTATTATTCAAATTTTAAATGTCTCTTCTTTATAAATACTGTTTTTTAAGTCTTTTCTCATTATTTCAATGGGGACGCTATATTCCCCATCCTTACCTAATCCGATGAGACCAATGACATCGCTGTTTGGTCTCTTCCCTCAAAAACCTACCTTACATGTTGACTGACCGGTTGACTGCACAAAGGTGTCATGCATTCCTCTCAAACTATCTGCCTGATGTGCAGGAAGATGTTCCACTATATGTTCGGCAGTGGAAATGGTTCCAACTTGATGGTATACCTCCACACTCTGGGATTAATTTGCGATAATATTGGGACAGAACATTTCCAGGGAAATGGCTTGGACGTGGAGGTCCAGTTGTATGGCCACCGCTTTCACCTAACCTAAATCCTCAGGTCTTCTTCTGTGCGGACACCCGAAGAAGCTCATGAACTCTACTCTGCCAACGAATGTGGACGAATTGGTAGTGCGTGTTCATGCTGATCTTGTTACTGAGGACGCAGCTTTGCTATGAAGGGTCCAGAGCTGTATGATCCGGCGGTTTGCGCAATGTTGGGACATGCAGAGATGTCATTTTGATCGTCTGTTGTTCTGAGGACAACGTATTCTCTTGTGAAGGTCATGTGGTCACTAATATGGAGATTATTATTGTCACTGGTTGCTAATATGCGACATCTGAGCGCACATATTACATGTAGTATAAATGAAAAAAAGATGTTGTGCTATTGTACTGTGCTATCATCTTCAGCGTCTCGAAATTGGTATTGTTTTTGTAGTTATTCTGTCCTGTGACAGATCATATGCTTCAACCGTCTATTTCGTATCTGTCTAACCACCGATTTGTTGTGTTGAGCATTACAAAAGGTAGTAAATTTAGGATACATGTGACCTAAGAAACGGTGTATATTACAGTATGAAATGTCAGAACGAAATTAACAAATAATAAAAATACGTCCCAATCCAGGATCGAACCCTCGACCTTCTGCATGCTAACCCAAAACTTTATGAACTGCACCATATGCACAGCACAACAAGTTGCTCCTACTGCGGTAGATACCATACATGTGGTTACAGTGTTGCCAGACTGTCATTCTTAAACGTCCTTTTTCTTTCGGATGTACTCGCTAGACGAAATTTTGTGAGAGACATTCTGTCCTGTGACAGATCATATGCTTCAACCGTCTATTTCGTATCTGTCTAACCACCGATTTGTTGTGTTGAGCATTACAAAAGGTAGTAAATTTAGGATACATGTGACCTAAGAAACGGTGTATATTACAGTATGAAATGTCAGAACGAAATTAACAAATAATAAAAATACGTCCCAATCCAGGATCGAACCCTCGACCTTCTGCATGCTAACCCAAAACTTTATGAACTGCACCATATGCACAGCACAACAAGTTGCTCCTACTGCGGTAGATACCATACATGTGGTTACAGTGTTGCCAGACTGTCATTCTTAAACGTCCTTTTTCTTTCGGATGTACTCGCTAGACGAAATTTTGTGAGAGACATTTTTTTATCGTTGGCATTTGAGGTGCAGCAAAGCCCAGGTGTACAGATTTCGCTTCACCCTGTATAATACACATTTCTAGGCGCTAACAGAATATGGTCTAAATCAGGATGAAATAAGATACATTAGATTAGATGGTTAATCACTACCAGGCAGTTACTGTATGCAGCATGGTATAGGGGAATGTATACCTCTCTTGTTAACAAATGATTATTTCTTGAAAAGTACTAAAGTGTATGGTCACTTGAATTAGCTGGCATTATGATATATTACGAAGATTCATGAACAGCACAATGAAACACAAAGTGGTGGGTGCCTATTATCCGCCAAATGGAGAACGGAGCATTTCTTCAAAAGTCACAGTAACATAATTTGCTGATTTCAGTACTGATACAAATTCCTATAATATTAGTAATTTAAAATTGTCAGGTATATTGAATTAATATAACATTGTGAATAACTTCAGAAACCAGACTAACTGATTTAATCTCCAATAGGATGGACTATGTAATAATGGGAAAATGCGATGACGATAGTATTAAGTTGAGTAATCTAGAAATTCAGCCTGCCTCGTTGGCTGTGCAGTCTAACACATGGCTTTCTGGGTAGGAAGGAGCGTCTGGTCCCTGGAATGAATCCACCTGGCAGACTTGTGTCGAGGTCTGGTGAACCAGCCAGTCTATGGATGGTTTTTAGGCGGTTTTCCATGTGCCTCGGCGAATGTGGGCTGGTACCCCTTATTCCGCCTCAGTTGTACTATGTCGGCGATTGCTGCGAAAACAAGTTCTCCACATATGCGTACACGACTATTACTCTACCACACAAACATAGGGGTTACACACGTCTGGTGTGAGACATTCCCTAGGGTGTCCACCGGGGGCCGAAATGCACAATAAGCTTGGGTTCGGTGTGGGGCGGCTGAGGGGTGAAGTGGACTGTAGTGGTCGTCGTGGGGTTGTGGACCACTGCGGCTGCAGTGGGGACAGAGCCTCTCAGTTGTTTCTAGGTCCCCAGTTAACATACAATACTCCCCGGATCATTATTGACAGAAAATTACTTGAAAAGGTCACACCAATATTCAAGAAAGGCAATACGATTAATTCACTAAATTGTAGGCCCATATAATTGACACTGATATGCAGAAGGATTTTGGAACATATATTGTGTACGAACATTATGAATTACCTCAAAGAAAATGGTTTATTGATACACAGTCAACACGAATTTAGAAAACATTGTTCTTGTGAAACACAACTAGTTCTTTACTTTGCACAGAGTGTTGAGTGCTATTGACAAGGAATTTCAACTTGATTCTGTATTTCTTGATTTCCAGAAAGTTTTTGAAATGTACTACACAAGCAGCTTGCAGTGAAATTGTATGCTTATGGAATATTTTATGCTACTGTATTCATGATTTCCTGTCAGAGAGGTCACAGTTCTTAGTAACTGACAGAAAGTTGTCTAGTAAAACAGAAGTGATTTCTGGCGTCCCCCAAGGTAGTCATATAGGCCCTTTGCTGTTTCTTATTTGTAAAAACGATTTGGGGGACAATCTGAGCAGCCGTCTTTGGTTGTTTGCAGATGACACTGTCGTTTATCGACAAGTAAAGTCGTCAGAAGATCAAAACAAATTGAAAACAATTTAGAAAAATATCTGTATGATGTGAAAATTGGCAATTGACCCTAAGTGTGAGGTCATCCACATGAATGCTAAATTGAATCCGTTGAGCTTCAGCTACACAATAAATCAGTCAAATCTAAAAGCTCTGGATTCAACTAAATATCTAGGAATTACAATTACAAACGACCTAAATTGGAAAGAACACATAGAAAATGTTGTGGGGAAGGCTAACAAAAGACTGCATTTTGTTGGCAGCACACTTAGAAAAGTAACAGACCTACTGAAGAGACTGTGGCTGAATGTTCTCACGAAATTTCAATCAACAACTTTCTCCTTTGAATGCGAAAATATTTTGCTGACGCTAACCTACATAGGGAGAAACGATAAAATAAGGGAAATCAGAGCTCCCATACAAAGGTACATGTTTTCGTTTTCTCTGGGCCCTATACTAAATTGGAATAATAGGGAATTGTGAAAATGGTTCGATGAACCCTCTTCCCAGCACTTAAATGTGACTTGCAGAGTTCCATGTAGATGTAGATGAATTTGGATCCTCCATAAATGGCACAAATAATTAATCAGAGATGAAGCCTAACCCCTACATACATAATTACAGTTAGAAACACACTAACTAGAAATGATTGGGACGGAATCTACCGCTTAAAATGACTAAATAATAAATGAGATAAATTTTACTGAATTTTGTTGAGGGGTTTGCAGTCTTGTTGTCCAGTTAAAGCAACAACAATGTACTTTGCTCTCAATCAGCAAGAGAAAAGACACACGTAAAAACTAACAGCTAGATTATTGAAGCTCAGGCAGAAATATGAATTATCTCTACATACATACACGAATCATCTGGACTACAGATTTCAAAGAACAATATACTAATGCCAAGCAAAGTTTCCAATCAGAGCTCATAAATCGTAGGTAGCAAATTATTGTATATCAGTAGCACAGTCAGCAAATGTAAGTTGCACTTCCTGGAACCTCAGTAAAAAATACATTAAAACATGTATGACCACGAAAGGGGAAGCAATAAATGTCACACTCTAAGATCAGTTGATACAAGACAAGCAAACTGTTTTAACATTCTTTACAAGTATGTTAACTCCCTAACTGGCCCTATAATTTTATACCTAAATACATTCAGAACTCAGTACACTCCCACACTGCAGATAAGGTCTTCATATTTGCGGAATTATTAGAACAAAACATAAGAAAAATAATGGTACAGGTAAAAAACAAACACTTGAGTGGTTGGGGTTCTCATTGCAGCACAGTACTTTAAAAAATCCATTAATGTTGTGGTTAAACAAGTTACATATCTCATGAACAGTAGCATCAAATATGTATGTTTCCCAATGCACTGATGAGGAGTATTGTCAGACGAATACATAAAAAAGGATCAAATGAGGAAGCATCAAACTACAGACTACTATCAATGATTCCTAAATTTAGTAAGAATTTTGAGTCAGTGATACCAGAACAGCTTAGTCCCTTTTCAAAGAACCTATGTCCTTGCAAAAACCAACATGGATTTTGAAAAGATTGTAACACCACACAGCTGTGGTGTTTGCACAACATCTATAGTGATCTAGATGAAGTAAAGAATACAGTGGATGTATTTTAGACCTTACAAATGCATTTGATCTGTTTAGCAATGCACTTCTCTTGGAGAAACCGAGGGCTCGGAATATCACACACACATATCTGGAGTTCCCATCCATGTACCTAAAAAACTGTAAACACTGCACAAATTTAAATTATCAAAATGGGATGCCGAAATCAGCATTCAATCTGGGACTGAAACAGTAATGCATAGTGTGCCACAGGAGCAATACAGGTGTCGTTTCTCTTTCTCATATGCGCATATTACGTTGTACAGCCTACTATTTCTCATGTGTTTACACATGCTTATGATATATCTCTGCAATTTTATACTGACAATGAGGAGGATACAACATATTTCCAAATACTTGTGACATCAGACATTTCCAAGTATTTTAGGGCGTAAATAATACAAAATCGTGGTATGTGGAGTTCAAAGTAGGTAACTCATGCAACAGGAACTATTTTTATAATTTATTGTTCAGACAATGAAGTCAGCAAATTCCTTTGTCTGCACTTGAATGGCAATCTTAGATGGGAAAATCGTGTTTACTTTGTATGCAGGAAAACAAGCGGTGTACTGTACATATTTAGCCAACCATCCAAAATTGTATGTATTAAAACAACAAAAACAGTGTACTATAAGACAAGTTTCCCATCTATAAATTACAGGCTAGAACTGTGGGGATGTAGTGATGATACGCACTTGAACAGAATAATGGTGCTACAAACGAGAGTTATTATCCATGTTCTTGCGTCTAGCAAGCCTTGTCAGGATACTCTTATAAAAAACAGATATCTCACAGTATACTTATTATATGTACACAGGATGTTTCACAAAATTGTGTTACACACTTCTAAAGATTGTAGAGGGGACTTAGTAGATTAAGTTTTAAATAGGAACCCATGTGAGGAAAGGGTTAGTTTCCATGTTACCAGGAAAACAAGATGTACCGATTTCACTCCTATTAACTATAATATTACAAAAGCTGTTCAATATGATGACCACTAATTTCGGTGCACATGATGTATCTGCACAGTAAGTTCACATAAACATTGCCCAACATGCATGGTGTAAGATTAATCGCTTTCACTGTAGCCATGATCTGTGCAACCAGATCTTTCTCTGACTGGATAGAGGACTTGTAAACAAGACTCTTCATGTGTCCCAAGAAGAAAAAGTCAAAAAGTTTTAAATCTGTGGATCTAGGTGGCCGAGCATGTCGTCCACCTCAACTGATCCACTTGTTCCTGTAGACTATGTTCAGGTGGTTTCAGATATGAACTGCAAAATATATTGTCGCACCATCTACACCTGCATCTAAATTTACATCTATATGATTACTCTGCAATTCACTATTAAGTGTCTGGCAGACACTTCACAGAACCAACTTTAAACCATTTCTCTACTGTTCAAGTCTCGAACAGTCTAAGGAAAAAATTAACACTTAAATCTTTCCATGTGCGCTCTGATTTCTCTTATTTTATTATGATGATCATTTCTCCATATATAGGTGGCCACCAACAAAATATTTTCACACTCTGAGGAGAAGATTGGTGATTGAAATTTCATGAGAAGGTCCTGCTGCAGTGAAAAACACCTTTGTTTTAATGGTTGCCACCCCTATTCGTGGATTGTATCCATGGCACTCTCTGCTCTTCTTTGAACTTTTTCGATGTGGTCTGTCAGTCATATCTCGTGTGGATCCCACACTGCACAGCAGTCCTCCAGAAGAGGGAAGACAAGCATAGTGTAAACCAACTGTTAGGTAACCTGTTATTTTTTCTAAGTGTTCTGCCAATAAATCACAGTCTTTGATTTGCATTCCCACAACATTATTTGTGTGGATGTTCGAATTTAAGCTATTCATAATTGTAGTTCCTAAATATTTTGTTGAATTTTCAGCCTATAGATTTTTTTGATTTATCGTGTTTCCATGTAACTGAAATTTACCGGATTCTTTTTAGTGCTCATGCTGGGCCCACAATTCGTGCCGAATGTCCATTGGCACATCATCCAAAAATTCCGCCAGTGCTTGTTGCAGGAGTATCAAGTACCTGGCATCCATCAAGTGGTGAGGAAGGATGTATGACTCAGTCACACAACCATCACAATTATCTGCCTATACACTGATACTGGACATGTACTGAAATTTTTGTACACAAGTGGCTTTGGTTTTTTATCCATAATGTGGCTATTTCGAGCGTTTGAAACACCTCCTCTGTTGCAATGCGCTTCAACGGTGAACAAGAATGGAGGATAATCAACACAAAAGTGAAAAAACCAAGTACAGAAATTGACAAGTGCACAAAATCCGCTTGGGTCATGGCAGTACCTTTTGGGAATGATATGGGTGGAAAGGCTGTTCATGCAGAACATGCCAGACAGACGAGTGAGACATGCAAGTCAAGTGCAATGGCTCAAGTACTCATTTACAGGTTCTCTTCAACTTGGTGAAGCACTTCCTCTTCCAATACAACAGTGCACTGCCTTCTTGAAATACCACAGTTTGGTCTAATGCTTGTGAATGCTTTCCACAGCCGTTATTCTGCTCTGGCAAACATGGTATGAGATGGAATCACATGATTTGGAAAGTACCTGCCATTACAGCGAGCTTCACTATAAATAAACAACATATCAGAGTACTCTGCACACATGTCTCAGGCATCCTGTTATTGCAGTACTAGTCACTATAATGTCAACTGATGCATCAACAGGAGGCATGAAAACCAGACAGATGGAAACTGAGGAAATCACATGATGCTGTGTCATTGTACCATTCATGAATGTGGATTGCCTGCCCTAAAAGGCGACCTGCATAAGAAACAGATAAAGTGTGACACATTTGCAGATGTTATACCTTTGTACACAAATACGATATGTGCTAAGCCTTTGTACACACTATGATGCTTGCAGAAATCGTCATCTGATAACTAAAGGTAAAAGCGAATATAAGTAAAAATGGAAACTGTAAGCAAAGTTTTGCAAAACTCAAGTCCTGTTAAGATAAGCCATTGGCTTATTTATCTCCCACAAAAACACAGTCCCCAAGGTGACAATATCCCTTCATTCCATAAGAAAGTTGCATCCATCATTACACTTCTTGAAATTATAAGAGATGTCTTCTAAAAGGCAATAGAACTAAATTATTCCAGCCTCCAGGGACCATGAAGTTATAAACTCAATATATGAAACTATGTGTTTTATATATTTATTGGTTTCTTCATCCTGGCAAGATATGCGATTTTTCAGAAAACTGAGCGACCCTCAGGCTACAGTTATTATTAGTTGGTTGCATACTACCTATCAAAGAGTTTTTCATGTAGTAGTGTATACCCAAAAGATGTAGATAACCACACATAACCTGAAATAGAAAAACATCACTAAAATTGATTGTATTGTGTGCTGGACTCTGAAGTGACTCATCAAAATTTCATTTTATTGTAAACACCAATTCGCACTAGGCATCACAGCACAGTCACATCATGGCACCATCATGTCAGCGTGTATTCACACTGTATGTTACGTCAGGTCAATTCAAGTTAGATGACCTCAGCTCACATGACTGTCCTCAAATGTTTTTCGCTGGAATTGCGGTCTTTGCAAGACGATTTTCAACTGTTTTATGCTGTGCAAAAATAGCGTTTATGGACTCAAATGGTTTGCTGCTTGCAGGGATAGCTTATATGTTAGA
The DNA here is from genome assembly GCF_023897955.1 of Schistocerca gregaria. NCBI lineage: Eukaryota > Metazoa > Arthropoda > Insecta > Orthoptera > Acrididae > Schistocerca > Schistocerca gregaria. The sequence goes on from NC_064926.1 coordinate 468,743,403, forward strand.
GAAGGAAGACAGAAGTGTGAATCAACACAAAAAAGAAGTGTGGACCCAGAAAATGTTGCTACATTTACAGAAGGGGAAGTTCACAGGCTCCAAGGAACTGGAGGAAGAGGACTTGTTATTTTATAAATATTTTGGAAAATCCAACAATGTTTTTCATTTGTTACTTCAAACAGCAGCCAAAATTACTAAAGGGAACACAGTGGTATGAGTTGTGATCACACCCTCATGAAAAATTGGTTTGTTTAAGTTTAGTTGTCAGTCCAATGCAGATTTCTGTGCAATAGAAATATCTCCATCAATACCTATCCCTTCAAGATTTATGAGTTTCCTTTACATCTTGTATTTGCTTTTAATAGTTGAAGTGACTTATTTGTACCTGGGTTAAGAAGTGAAACCACATAAATTTGATCACTAATGCTTGGAAAACTATTTCACATGTAGTCCAGTGAGCTACTTGACAATAAATAACCCTGCCATAAATACATATTTAAAGGAGCAACTGTGATACATTACATATTATATAATTCAGAAAAAAACATTCTGCTATTGTTGCAGTATCCGAAAGATTCAGTTCATTTCTTTATCAAACATTACAAATGTCTGACAACATACAAAGGAATTTCACATGCTAGTCTGTCTGATTCTACCCGCAGTATTTTTTTTATTCAAGTTGCAGCAATCCATTTCGTTCTAAAATATTAAATACAGAACCAGCGTGTATAAAAATCTACTTTATGAATGTAGTAGAGGGCAAGTAGCTTATTACACTCATATTACATCATAGGCAGTCTGCTGCCTCACTACTTCAATTAGCCTTTTGTCATTCATTACAAAAATATAAAGTTTAACAAAATAAACACTGGAATGAATTAATGTATAACAAATATAAATAATGAATAGCAAAGATTTAAAACAACCAACATCAACCAAGGTATGCACAATAAAATGTAGTATGAAGATGGGTGGATGCTGCATGGTTGTGTATCAAGAGGAAATAAGCTTGGGGTCATGTAATCAAGAATTGATTAAAAATTAAGTTAGCCATCAAAACTTTCTTCCCAAGAACCCTTGATGATGCTGTGACTTGACCTAATGTCATATGAATGCCAGTATGAATGCCGCCATTTGAAAGTTACTGTGGAGTATTTTGATGGGATGTGATGTGACTAGGTGCACTAGCCAGCGTGAATTGGCTTAAAGAGTAACTGATATGGACTAGTTTGATATTAATACAGTTTGTGGATTTGCAAACAGGAATAGAACTTTCTATACACATGTGTGCATATACATATATTCTTTTATGAATTCATTTGTCTGAATATTTTATTTCAAATCATTGTTAAATATTATGGACATAAGTTGTTTTCAGTAGTAGCTAAATTGTAAACACAAATGGATTTAAAGGATTGTAAATTTGTGTTAGATACATGGGAGGTAACACATCTAAGTTTAAAAAAATCTTCGACTTTATAATACAATAATGAAAGTTGTTCTGTGTTTGACACAAGAATTATCATGTCAATACTAAGCCAGGAGCATGATATAAATGGCATTTATGCTCTATGACTATGAATACGTAAAAATTTTCATAATAATGGACTACTCACGAACCTACTATGGTGTCGTAGAAGGCAGAGGTGATACTCCGACGTGGCGCGTCCCAGGGTGGCGGATAGGGGTGCCCTCACCGGCTTGCCGGCGGATATGAGTGAAATAAAATAGCTCTCGCGGACCAAACACTCAACCTCTATGGTTCACAACCATAGTTGCAATTCGGAGCTTGCTCCATCCAAGGCTCAATGCCTTCGATAGTCAAATATGGACGGAAATCTTTTAAGAAAATCTCCACCGCTTGGCACTACCCAAGGAAGACTGCATTCGGATACGGTGGGCAGTCACTTAAAAGGTAAGTTGGATGAGTCGGAGCATCTAGAAATTCCCAAGACAGACCAAAGACTGAACCAGAAATTAAATATGAAACAAATAAATTCTTTAGCAACATTTAACATTAACTCCCTGGCACAAGTAGGAAAATTGAAAATTCTAACTAATGAACTAGACAAACAAGGGATCCTAATAGCAGGACTACAAGAGATGAGGAATTCGGACCAGGTGCCCATGGAATCTCAAGGTTATAGAATATACAAAGGCATCCCGGGAGAAAGAGTGATGAAAAATTGTACACAATTTGGTACGGGATTCATAGTCAACTTAAAAATAATTCATTCGGTAACAGATTTCCAGGCCCAATCTCCTAGGTTCTCGACGCTGACAGTAAAAGCATCAAATAAAATCTATACAATAATTAATGCCCATTCTCCCTCGAATGATAAAAACAATAGGAGAAAAACCAGACAAGAGATGGATGAATTCTGGGATCTACTAGATCAAACAGTGACAAATATAAACAAAAATCATAGTAAAATTTTAATAGGTGATTTCAATGCACAACTAGGCAATGAAAAGAGATATAGAGACATAATAGGAAAATTGCCTGGCTCAAAAATGAACAATTAAAAATGGTATAAGATTAGTAGAATTCTGTAGAAACCATAACATGATATCAAAATCGACCTATTTTATGAGAAAACCGAATAAACTAAAGACATGGAAGCACCCAGATTGGAAAAAGGGGAAATGGCAATTAGATCACGTCTGTATGGACAAAAATTACCATAAAGAAATCCAAAATGTTAAAGTACTTAGAGGAATAGACATGAGGTCAGATCATTACATGGTGAAAATCAAATGTAAATTCACACCAGCAAAGGAACCAAAATCCAAATTTAAAATGAGAAACATATATGACCCTCATAAACTAATAAACAATGATCAATATAAAGAACTAACTCAAAAAATTGAGAAAACTGATAAATTAGAAGAGACAGTCCCGAAACTAAAAGAAATAGCCGAAAAAATTGCCCCACCAAACCCAAGGAAAAAGCATCAATGGTGGAATGAGGAATGCAATAAAACATTTGAAAATAGACACCAAGCATGGTTAAATCATCAAAGCCAGAAAACAGAGAAATCACATGAAGAATTGACTAAACAAAGAAAACTAACTCAAAAAACAATCAGAAGTACTAAAAGACAATATCAAAAGAGCATTATTCAACAAATAGAAATAGATCATAAAAAGACAAATTCAAGGGATTATTATTAAATATTTAGTAAATAACTTCAAAAATATGAACCACCAACACTCATGCTAAAAGATACAACCGGAAAAATAGCACACAACAATAAAGATAATGCCCAAATTCTAGCAGATGCATTCGATCAATTACTGAATGGTAAAGAACCAAAAGAACGGCTTCATATAAACACAGAAACGCCCATTAAAACTTCAACAGAATACATTGGTCCACCATACATTAATGAAGTAAATCAAGCCATTAAAGAATTGAAAAATTATAAAGCTAGTGGCGAAGACCAAACATTTGCAGAGCTGTGGAAAAATGCATCAGAATCAAGTAAAGAATCACTTCACCAAAGTTTAATTAAAATGTGGAATGATGAAACATTGCCGGAACATTGGACAACAGCAGTAATACACCCTCTACACAAGAAAGGAGATAGAACTAATCCGGACAACTATAGTGGAATCTCTCTCTTGGATTGTACATATAAAATATTTTCTAGAATAATTTATAATCGATACAAAGGTGATCTGGAAAAAGAATTAAGGGGTTACCAAGGAGGATTTCGACCATGGCGCAGCTGTCCGGAACAAATCATAACACTAAAATTGGTAATGGATATTTACAAAAGAAGACAGAAACAAATGATTATAACTTTTGTGGACTTCAAAAAAGCATATGATAGTATTCACAGACCATCAATGTTGAAAATACTACGAAATCTTGGATTACATCCTAAACTAGTGAAGATGATAAGCTTAACTTTAACAAATACTAAATCAAAGGTGAAGTTCAGAAGTGAAATGTCTGAAACCTTCACAATTAAAACAGGACTAAGACAAGGTGATCTATTATCACCCCTTCTGTTCAACTGTACTCTGGAATATTTAATGAGAGAATGATATAAAGAAAATAAAAGAAATATAAAAATTGGGTACAATAAAGACAAAATTAGCCTAAATCGTTTGGGATTTGCAGGTGATCTGGCACTACTAGCCAACAACATTGAAGAGGCTTGGGATCAACTCACAAATCTCCAAAATATTGCAGGAAAATTGGGATTAACAATTTCATTTGAAAAACAAAAGTAATGGCAACAGACCCCCTTGTAATAAATAGTGTACAGATGTGTGGGACTGATATAGAAATTGTAAAACAATTTAAGTACCTTGGAGAAAAATAACCTATAACTTAAATGAAAAAATGTCCTGGACAGAGAGAACTAATAAATTATCAAGAGCCCAAAAAGTATCCAGAAACACATTCAACAAAAAATTTTTGTCAATAAATAAAAAATTAAAACATTACAAGACTGTTGTCCAACCAGAAATAACCTATGGAAGTGAAACCCTGTTTAAGCTAAATCAAAAGAACAACACAGACAAAATTCTAAAAATAGAAAGAAGAATAATAAGGACATGCATCAATAAAAAGTACCAAAAAGCAGGAGAATGGCGTATTGTCCCAAATGCAGTAGTATATCAGGAGATAGAACCAGTAACGGATACCATGAGAAAGAAGAGAATACCATTTTTTGGCCATCTATTGAGAACACCTGAAGACAGATTAATACGCAAAATTTTGGAGAAACTCTGGAAACAAAAACAACAACCTGTCTGGATAAAGGAAATAAAAGAAGACATGAAAGAACTAGACATAACGGTGGAGGACTTGAAAACCAAATCAAAACAAGTAAATAAATTAAAAAATAGAAATATTAGATTCTTGTCAAAAATTGATAAAAGAGAAACAACTAAAAGGGTATTTTCAGAAGAGGAACGAAAACAAAGATCGGATAGAATGAAGAAATACTGGAAAGCCAAGAAGGAAAAAACAATGAGAAATCTTAGGAAGACTGGAAAGAAATTGACTGAAGTGGTACAATGAGGCCATAAAAGCACAATAATAATAATAATAATAATAATAATAATAATAATGGACTACTCAATGCCTGGAGAAAGTTTCAGCAGTTTGTAGCAGATTAAAAACAGTTAATTACAGATACAGATTCCAATGTTTCTTCATATTGTAATTATTTATCTTGGTAATTTCGATATCCCAAAGAATCTTATGATGGAATCAATGTAACGTTATAACCAATGAGCGAATCATATCATTCAGTCGTACAGTACGTTTCCCAAAAATGATTAGGAGCGTTGGAACGTACATAAGTTAAAACTTTGAACATAGCTGCTAAGGTTCAGTGACCATGTCAGAATTGTATTCGAACAAATAAGCCTTCGATCACAAATATTAAGTCAAAATTGACCAGGTTTCGACGCTACAATGAGCGTCGTCTTCAGAATTAAACTAACTGTTCTAAAACATAACAGATATATAAGATAATAAAGTAAAGTGTGTACTGACTGGAAAGAGAAGCAGAGAGTCACATTCTAAAAAATCTAAGCCGGAAAGGCAGCATCATGGGAAGTTGTAAATAAGATAAGGTGGCGAGCCGCTAAGGCCTGCTCGTACCTGAGTGACCAGGGGCTGCAACAAAACTGAGATGCCCGCGTCAGAAAGTGTGAGCAAGTAAACATAGTATTGCTACGAGCGCCATCTAGTAGCTGCACAAACATTCAAAATTAGACACATGAAGTCGTAATGAAGCTGATTCAGGCAATACATAAGCACTAATAATAATAAGATGAAGTTACATATTTATCTGCTTTAAACAGAGATACATTTTGTAATGTAATAAAAAGTCAGTTATGACATACAAGAAAACAGCAAAGACGTAACAGGAAAACAACATTTCGGCAAACTAGCATGAGAAATCTGAATCAAAGATCAAGCATCGGCTTTATTAGGTCGAAAAAGGTTTTATTTCACAGCTGCAGCTGTTCGTTGAGAATGAGGCTATCATAACGAGATAGATGTTTGAAAATCTCCAATTCCTCTAAAACATCTAACCTACGCCCCTTCTTTTTGGTATGCAGAATATTGCTATCGCCAGTGGCTTTAGGCATGTGTCCAGTAATTAAGTGATGATTGGCAAAGGATGAATTTAGCTGACTGGTGCCTTTTTTTCTCAAAAGATGTTTTTTATATCTGATGGTGAAAGCACGTCCAGTTTGCTGTATATAATAGGAGGAGCGGGTATCACAGATGATCTTATAAATGTCAGAACTTTCTGCTCCCCTACAGATGACACAATTGTCAATGCCAATGTATTCAACTGGATTGCCAGGTTTGGTTGTCCTACACTGCTGACGACAGATCAAGGCTGTCAGCTTGAGTCTGCCTTGTCAATGACTGCTTATGACCACCAGCCGAACAGTCTAGTGGAACAATGGCACCGCATGCTCAATGCAGCATTAACCTTTGCCGTGTCCTGGGTGCTTCTCGCAATTAGGACTGCTCATAAAGCAGATTTGAATGCCTCGCTTGCTAAGGTCTTGTATGGTGAGTGCTCTGCACACCCCCCTCCCCCCACACCCCCCGAAAATTTGTCATCCGAGGTGTAGCTATAAAGGACGATGACCTGACAGAACTAGTGCAGCAAATTCGTGAGGATATATGCTCTGCATGCCACCAACTACCCATCATGCAAAGCCTAAGTTCTGCATCCCCCTACAATGGCTCATATCACGAAGTCAAGCGGGACACCACATGTTTGACATTACATCTCTGGAAAGAGCACTACAGTGTCCTTAAACAGACTGAAGCCTGAATGGACTTGAGCAGACTCCCTGGTGTTATGTCTTGCATCGGCACCTCCATTGGCAACAGACACACACTTCAAATACAACTAAATATGAATGACTTTCTGCTTGAAGACACTAATGTCACGTTATGTGACTCACTGTCTCCCTACGTGACTCCGCCAGTTTCCCAAATAGGCAAACAGGTTCCAGTACAGTCTCCAGGTTTATCAAACATGCCATGCCCCTGCCCTCCTTCGTCGATACAACAGGTTTAACATCTCGCTTCACGACCATCATCACTGCCCCTGAATAAGCCATTCCCGCTACCGACGCTGGGGATGACGCCGCCTCTTCCGCCGCCTTGCCAGCTTCTAATCATTATGCTGGGTACGCTGCCCTCTCCTCCATCACTGATGGTGACATCAAGTCTCCCACTGTCTCGCCAGTCGCAGCCCATCATACAGTCTACACCGCAACGCCATTCCCCTTCCTCAGCCTCCGACGACTCGTCCCATTTCGCACTGTGGCCACACACTGCGCCCACCGGTGCACCTCGCCGATTACGACATTTCAGAAATTAACGCCTCCACCCCAAAGACATCCCGCTGGTGCACACAGCTTTCTGTCACGAGCTCCACATTGAGGGAAGGGTGGTCTCTGGGGGGCGCGGGGGGGGGGGGGGGGGGGGAGGGAAGGGACGGAACTCCTTGGAGTCGCCCAGAAAAATATCGCAACCCGGAGATAAATCAATGAACCTCTCTGGACCTGCAGTTAGGTGGCTCTTATCGATATTTGTGACAACATTCTTTGTAATTTGTATTTGTAAGGAAGCATACGACCTGTTAATTGTTATTAAATGTAACTACTAACTCGAATGCCGTGATTTCTAAACAGTATTTCTGCAGAAATTAAGAGGCTTGCGAATGTAGGCTAGCGTAAAGAGATGCACACAACTAGTCTTCTGACTAGAGACCACAACAAGTACAATAGGTGACTTTAATAATAAATACTCTCAGTGTAAGGAATTGTTCTGTAGCCCTTAGGCTCCTATGGAACTGTACTTTGTTAATTTAGCTGAAATCTTTTATGATTGCCTGTGAGAAACGTAACTGTGTCTTCCTGAATAATATACTATTTCTTGGAATAATGACATTAATTTTAAGCCTTTTCTCTGTATTATCCTTAACGTTTGTATTGATTGCATATATACGGCTGTTGTTTTTAAGCAGTGGTATATTATTTTTGACAAATTCCGCTGACAAATAAATATACCGAAATACAGTAATTACTACTGCTGATAATTCTTGAATTCAAATTATGGTGGATTCACTTTATTTTTAAACTTGAGAAAATTTCCTTTGGCTTAATGAGCTACTGAGTGACATCATTTTGCACAGCAAATAAAGATACATTTTGTTGTTTCATCAGTTCTATGTTATCATCATTCCATCTGAATTTATAATCAACCACAAACTAAACAAAATATTAGCCCCATATCTCTTCTTTCTGCATATCCTAATATTTTATGTGTATGTCGGGTAGAAATTTCTTTTTGTTGCTCAGTTGTATGTCATGAATTGTTTGAAAGTATACTGAAAACGAAATGTTTGAATAGAATTCAATGTAAATGCAGCTAACAACTCTTCCTAAAACAGTACTTGATTTTTTTTATTTATTGTAATGTTTTTATTCTGTGCAGACGAAAAATATTTGTCACCAGCACATTACTTATGAAAATTAATATTCACAAAGAAGTAAAAGTCCTAACATGGACTCATGTGGTTCATTATAAGTATCTAGTTCTCTGTCAGAGATATCTGATATTTCAGCTATATAAGTAATTGATGACTGCTTTCAATCAGACAGCTGTCCTCATTTGAAAGTTTATAGTAGAAATGAAACTGAAAAACAGTGCTACTGATTGCAGTAAATACTTACTGGAGGAATTACTTTCTTTAGAAAACCTATATCAAAATTTCTGGCAATCATTATTTTCTTCATTTTTAATATCAAGTTGCGTAATAGAGCTTTGAAATGATTCATGTATAAGATAAAATTGTCTACAGCTCCTCTTACACAGTTACTATTATAAACTATTTATTATGAAATTTAATTGTGTTCTTGATGCTATTGTCAACTGATTTATTAATACAAATATTCTTAAAAGTATAGCAATTTTTGATGAATCTACTGGAGAGAGGTATGATGTAAATGGGATAACTATTGTATTTTTGGTTGAATATCATTTTGAAAACAGAGTGTGTATTTCAAAACATGTTTGTTTCTATGTTACTATTATCTCATAGCACATTATCTCATAATACCACATGCTATTACTTATCAAATATTGCACATAATTATGCTGAGGCACTTTACATTCCATACCATACGATTAAAGTAAGGTATAGGACAATACAACACACAAGCGAAAGTAAATCCCACATTCAGTAATTAGGTCAGATGTAGGTAATTTGCGTTGTCTTTTCGGCAAAGCTACTAGTGGGAGTGGTTTACCTTTGACTTCATTCTTCATGTTGTTGATTGTCAAGCATGTATGAGCTCTATGTTGATAACTCTGATGATAAATTAAACAGTGTTTTTTGTGTTTGTATTGATGTGGATCACAGGTCAACAAACTAAAGACTGTGGGCCAGATAGAGCCATGATATAAGTTCAATCAGGCCACTAGTGGTACTTGAATTTTCTTGATAAAAAAATGGAACATGAGACACTGTGACACTAATTAAATGTGGATACCTCCTGGCTGCTATATGTCTTAAATATACGAAAATGAGTTTTAAATTATTGTGTTTAGATATTGTGCTAGCTATTGAACAGAATTATGATGTGGCCTGAGCTCATATTTCTGCCAGTTATTCAGCCCACTTTGAAAAAAATTAATGACATATGGTGTGGAAGGAAGTATGGGAGATATTGGAATTAGTGCTGGTAGAGAGTCAACTGCTCTCGAATTCCAACGATCTACACGTCGCCATCTGAGAGTCAGATCACTATCAACAACATTATTTCTTCACTCCAAGGGCCAGTACCATGTTGTTTGAAATGTAACACCAAGACATCGGCACAGAGTCTAAAGACCAGTTTGCACACAACAATCTGTCCATGAATGTATATGTACAAGTTTCTATGCATGCAATTAATCATCACAACACTCTATCTGCACAGACATCTGCACGATTCTCTATACCTGCAATAAATCTCCATAAATCTTGTTCATCCACATGATACAGCTGGCCCACCATCTGTTAGTTTGGGAAAGAACTTTCAACGACAAGTGGCTATCCTTTTGCGAGGAATACTTCAATTCAGGACACAACTCACAATGCAGGAAGTCCTGCATGGTCTTGATTCACAACTAGCCTTAAAAATATTAACAAAGTTCCATGAGTGGAAAGAATGATCTAAATATCCTAGACAGCTGTTCCTTGAGCGATGGTAGCTTCCAGATATTAATTTATTTTTTGAGTTACATTGTGAACGCAACAACTTACGAAATTATTTACATGGAGTTATGTACATGGAAACAGTTGTTGTTGTTGTGGTCTTCAGTCCAGAGACTGGTTTGATGCAGCTCTCCATGCTCAGATTCAGAAGGATGTAGGTTGCAGTAGGCACATGGAAACAGATTAACATCTATTTACACTCATAACTCATTTGTAACACGGCAAAATACTTCTGTGAGAAGAGTGATTTCGCCATTAGTGTTGAAACAAAAATTGAGCAAAATAATATATGACATGTGAAGCTGTAAACACTGTTCTGAAGAAGAATTTCTTGAAGACAAATGAAGTATCTCACCTGTGTAAAGTATCAATTGTCACGAGTTACAGAGAATGCATTTTAGATTTTTATACATGTTTGAAAGTCCATACATTCTAATAAACTGTAGGTAGAGTCAATCAAGTATCTTTTAATTTGCTTCAGAGTGTGTGGGGACTTTCAGTCACCGGCCTGAAGTCTTCCTGCAACCTGGTAAACTATTACACTGTAATATAAAACTCTATTCTGAGCTCTAGAAGGGGGTTTAGGAATTTATGGTCTATAGAGAAGGTGTGCTTTTAATATTGGTAGTTAGCTACACAGTACATGTTTAATTCACTCTTGTTATGAACCACATACTCCATTAGAGAGTAAATGCAGTGACACACAAGTATAAGAATTCTTATGTACCTGAGTCAATGGTGCAAGATGTTCCTTCATCAACTCAACACAATATTCTCATTGATTTCTTCTGTAAAATAAATAGTTTTATTTTATCAATACTGTCACAAAAGAATATGGCATCAGTCTTGACTGAATTATAATTGCATTTAAGCGAGCAAAGATTTGTTTTAAATTACAGTTGCCCTAACTGTTGTAGTGCCAACATCTCTTCTTTCTCTATTAAATAATAGTAAGCAGCTGCTTTTGTATTGCTATCCTTTGTCTTAACTTTCCACAAAAATGTATTTCTTCCATATGCTTCAATAAATTCAGCAATTACCTTCCTGAAGCACTGATACATATCAACCGTTTTAGATTTTGCTGTGAAATAAACGTAAAGATGAGAAACAGTAGACTAAACAAACTAACGCTTAATTGACTCAAAAATGTTTTGTGTGACAGATTTGCTGCGGAATCCTGTCCAAACATATGATTTGTCGTGAAGATGCAATTTGCCACCACACATTCTCGAAGCAGTTTTGCTGAAATCTCCAACCACAACGTCTAGGTTTGCACACTTCTCAGATCTGCACAAGTCTTCTGCTCATAGGCAAAAGACCTCTCTGTGTAAATGAATGTGAACATCTGTGCAGTCGTGATGCTTGTAGTCATTTGTGAAGATCTCTGTGTGAGGACCAGCCTTAATGAGCAGGAGCTTTACATCACTACTTCTCTTCCCCTTGCTGGCCAAACAATAAAGGTAAAAATTTCTTCCACAACAGGGCATCCTCTACATCTACATCTGTTCACTGTAAAGTGCACGGCAGAGGGTACTTCCCACTGTATCAGTTGTAAGTGTTTTACCTCATTCTGTTCATATATAGAGTGGGGGAAGAATGATTGATTAAATGCCTCTGAGCATGCTGTAATTAACCTAATCTTGCCCTCACGACCCTAGTGGGACTGATAAACAGTGTGTACATGAAGTGTGGGAACACTTTTCAATTATTTATTGCACAAGAACTAAAAATTGTACAGAAATCATACTTATGTCATTTTGAAGAAAACCCTGAAAGCTTTTTTTTCATGTATACCGCCACAGCGTAGTTTGGTAATTTGCCGATAGTCAGCGCTAGTCGCAAACATGGCGAGTTTAGGTGCAGAGCGACCTTTATGTATGTTGGAGTTCGACAAAAACAAGTGGACTACAACTGTTCATCGGATGTTTAGAACCAAGGACAGTAAGAAGCCACCAACAAGGAAGGCCATTTACCACTGGCACAACAAATTCGTTAAAATGGGTTGCTTGTGCCTGGCAAACAGAAGCGGAAGTCCCAGTGTGAGTGAAGTGAATGTGCAGCGTGTGTGAGAGACATTCATAAGGAGTCCTGCGACAGAAGCTGTCTATAAAACCATCCAAATTGGAGCTAGTGGTGCTGCCGTATCGATGGATTAGCTGTGCTACAGAAGTGGTCAAAAGTTTTATGAAATGGCCTCCCCAATCACCAGATCTCACTCCTTGTGACTTTTTCCTGTGGAGACACATTAAAGATCTGGTGTATGTACCGCCTGTACCACGTGATGTAGCAGAGCTCTGCGAGAGAATATGGGAAGCAACTGCCACAGTCGATGGTACCATGCTGAGATAGGTAAGGCAAGAATTCGATTACCATATTGACATCCGCCAGATCACTCATGGTTCACATATCGAATGTTTGTAAAAAAAAAAAAAAAAAAAAAAACTTTCAAAGTTTCTCTTCAAAATACAATATGTATGACATCTGTACAATGGAAGTGTTCTCGGACTTTATGTAACCTCTGTCTATGGGGCTGTAGTATATTCCTAGAGTCATCATTTACACCTGGTTCTTCAAACTCTATTACTATACTTTGCATCTATCATCAAAGGTCTGTCAGAACAGTTCTTTAAACGTTTCTGTGATACTCTTTCATAGATCAGTCAAATGAAGACAATTATTATTGACTTTCTCTGTATACATCCAATGTCTCCTGTTAGTCCTATCACATCAAACCCAAGAAATGCATGCAGACAATGTCGGCAAAGAAGGTGAAGGCGACTGTCTTTTGGGGCAGAAAAGGTGTGATTTTTGTGGATTTCCTGGAAAGAGGCACTACAATAAACTCTCAAAGGTATTGCCAAACTCTGCACAACCTCAGAAGAGCAATACAATACAAGCGCAGGGGAAAGTTGGGCTCAAAGATCTTGCTGATTCACGACAACGCCCGGGCCCACACGGCAAATGCCACTCGTGAAGTTCTCGAATCTTTTAAGTGGGAGTTATTTCCTCATCCGCCGTACCGTCCCGACCTGGCACCTAGCGACTTCCACTTATTCCCAGCAATGAAGGAGTGGTTGGCTATGCAGCGTTTTGATGACGACGCACAGCTTCAAGAAGAGGTAACCACATGGTTGAAGGCACAAGAGGCCGAATTTTACGACGGAGGAATTTCCAAGCTCGTCCATCGCTACGATAAGTGCCTTAATTTAAATGGCAACTATGTAGAAAAGTGGTATTTAAGTGTGGCTTTCATCTGTATATAATAAAAAATCCAATAATTTATTTATTTTTAATTCCAAAACGTACTGTACTTTGTGGATAGCCCTCGTATAAGTTCAATGCTTCCAACTGTGACTGATTGGTATCATATTCATAGGATACTATGTTTTTTCGTTTTCTAAAGCGTACTATTTTACACCTCTGAGCATGTAGAGCAAGGTACCAATCCTTGCACTGTTTAGAAATCTTATCAAGATCTGAATGATGTGCAGCTTCTTTCAGACTGTACTTTGTTGGAGATAACCATGTCACCTGCAAAAAGTCTGAGATTACTGTTAATATTGTCTGTGAGGTCATTAACATACTAGCAAGGGACCCAATACACTCACCTGGGGTACGCCTTAAGGTACTTCTACATCTGTCAATAACTCTCCATCCAAGATGTTGCGTCTTCCTTGTGAAGAAATGAATTGAGTTACAAATTTAGCTTGATACTCCATACATTTGTCCTTTTGATAACAAGCGTAGGTGTTATACCGAGCCAAATTCTTTCTGAAAATCGCGAAATACATACTACAGCTACCTGACAGCCTTGATCCATGGGTTTAAGGATGTCATGTGACAAATGTGCAAGTTGGGTTTCACATGATCTATGTTTTCAAAATCCATATTAGTTGGTATGGAGAAGGTCCTTCTGTTTGAGATGCTTCATTATGTTTGAGCTCAGAATATGTCAGAGACTTCTGCAACAAATGGATGTCAAGATTATTGGATGGTAGTTTCGTGAATTCTTATTTGAGCAACAGAAAACAATTTGTCTTAGACAGAAATGTTAATTCTTCTTTAACTGAAATCAGCACACATGTTTCACAAGGTTCTATTCTCAAATGTTTCTTCTTCATTACAGCAATCAAGGATCTGTCTAATAACATAGCTCACTCTGTAGTATGTTATGCCAATGATGCGACACTACTTGCCACACATTAGAGAATTTCAGATCTGAGTAGGATAATACAGGAAACGCTTGATAAGTCCTTGGACTGATCAGCAGCCAATAAACTTCTGCTTGACACCTAGCAACTCCTAATGGGAATGTCAAATGCATTAGGAAATAATTAAGTAATACTTTTAGGTATTTACATTGACTCTGAACTCCGCTGGGAGGAACATGTCCATCATGTATGTGAAAAAATATCTTGGAAGCCATACTCATTTTGGAACTTAAGGATGTAGTGAGCTTGGATTATTTTAGGGTGACACACTTCTCACTACTCCAGTCCCATATCTCATATGGTCTAACTGTATGAGTACAGTCCCAAGGCATCAAGAATATTTAACAAATACAAGAACATCTTACGTATTGTATGTAAAACAGTTCATCTGGAACACAGTCGTTTTCTTTTTTCCAGGCTCAGAATACCCACAATTATAAATTTGTATAGCTATGTGTCCTCATGCTATATTTTAAAAAAATCATAATTTGCTACTAAGGGGGAAATTCACGAACGCAACACCACAGCTAAGGCTAAAATCTTTGACAAGCTTGAGGAAGATATTAGCACTTAACAAATTTTCCTATAGTTTATTGAACTGTTATATGCTGTGATTTTGACTGGTATAATTATGTCTTGTACACTCACTCTATCCATTTATTATGCACAACGTTTATACCATAATGTATTACAGTATAGCTTATTGACACCAGTTCTTAGAATTTTTCCTGTAGTGTATTTTATTATTGTTGTGCTTAATATGTCTACTATAGTTTATTGACATTATTTCATTGTCTTGTATGTACTATTACATGCTGTACTATGCACCAATGACAAAGCCTATTTCATTATCCACAGCTGTGATCTAGTGACTAGCATTGGTACCTGTGGATCGAGACTTGGGTTCAGTTCCTGGCCCAAGTCAGAGATTTTCTCTGCTTGGTGACAGGGTGTTTGTGTTGTCCCCCTCATTTCATCATCGTTCGGGAAAGTCGTGAGTCTAGACACTAAAGAGATTGGGAATTTCTACAGGTGCTGATAACCATGCAGTTGAACGGCCCACAAACCAAATATCATTATCATCATCGTAATCATCATCATCATCATCATCATCATCACCTATTTCGTTGTAAACTAATGAAATGTGAATAAAAATTCTTGATTCTTGCGCTTTCATCCTCCAACTGAACAATTCTTTGTTCTAGAGATTTACATCTACATCTACATGGATACTCTGCAAATCACACTTAAGTGCCTGGCAGAGGATTCATCAAACCACCTTAGCAACAAATCTCTCTCATTCCACTCTCAAACAGAGCGCAGAAAAACGAACGCCTGTGTATTTTTCTTCACGGGCTCTGATTTCCCTTACTTTAATATGATGATCGAGTCTCCCTCTGTAGGTCGACATCTAAAAAGTATTTTGGCATTTGGAGTAGAAAGTTGACAATTGAAATTTCGTGAGAAGATCCCACTGTAACGAGAAGTGTCTTTGTTTTAATGACGTCCACCCCAAATCCTGTATTATGTCTGTGACATTCTCTTTTCCATTTATCAATAATACAAAACGTTCTGCCCTTCTTTGAACTTTCTTGATGAACTCCAAAGGTAATGTGGTAAGGATCTCACACTGCACAGCGATACTCAAAAAGACGATGGACAAATGTAGTGTAGGCAGTCTCTTTAGTAGATCTGTTGTGTCTGCTAAGTGTTCTATCAATAACCTTCCCTACAAAATCTAAGTGTTCTTTCCACTTTAAGTTATTTGTAATTGTAATTCCTAGATATATAGTTGAATTTATGGCCTTTATATTTGATTGATTTATCATGTAACCAAAGTCTGATGCATTCCTTTCAGCAAACATGTCGATGACCTCACACTTTTAGTTAATTAGGGTCAAGTGCCAATTTTTGCTCTATACAGATATCTTTTCTAAATCGTTTTGCAATTTCTTTTGGTCTTCTGGTGACATAACTAGAAAATAAATGACAGCATCCTCTGCAAACCACCTAAGACAGCCGCTCAGATTCTCTCATAAATCATTTATATAGAGAATGGACACCACAGAGCCAGTAACACTACTTTGGGAAACACCAGAAATCACTTCTGCTTTACTTGATAACTTTCCACCAATTACTACAAACTTTTACTTCACTGACAGGAAATCACAAATCCAGTCACATAACTCAGATAATACACTGTAAGCAGGCAATTTGATTGCAAGACACATGTGAGGTAAAGTGTTAAAAGCCGTCTGAAAATCTACAAATACAGAATGAATCTTGTCAGTGGCACTCAACGCTTCGTGTAATTAAAGAGCTAGTTGTGTTTCACAAGAACGATGTATCTTGAAACCATGTGTCAAAAGACCATTCCCTTTGAAGTAATTCGTAATTTGAGCACAATATATGTTCCAAAATCCCAATACATATCGACTTTATATGGGTCTGTGATTTAGTAGATTACTCCTATTACCTCTTTTTTGAACATTTGTGTGACGTGTCCAACTTTCCAGTCTTTGGGAATGGATCTTTTGTCAAGCATGTGATTGAATTTGATTCCTTGGTAGGGAGCTTTTGCATCAGCATATTCTGAAAGCAACCAAATTGGTATACAGACTGGAGCAGAAGACTTGCTTTTATTAAGTGATTTGAGTTGCTTCACTCCTCTGAGGATATCTACTTCTAAGTTTCTCATGATGACAGCTATTCTTGATTCGAATTCTGGAATATTTACTTGGTCTTCTTTGGTGACAGAATTTCATTAGCAACTCTGCTTTAGCAACACTGTCATCGATGGTATTTCCATTGCTATCACGCAGAGAAGGCGTTGATTCTATCTTGCCACTAGCATTCTCTACAGATGAGAGGAACCTTTTTGGATTTGCTGCCGGCTTTCATCACAAAGTTTCGATGCGGAAGCTATTATAAGCATCTCGCGTTGAAGTCTGTGCTAAATTTCAAGATTCTGTAAAAAATCACCAATCTTAGGGATTTTGCTTTTGTTTAAATTTGGCATGTTTTTTCGTGTCTCTGGAACCGTTTTCTGACTGTTTTGTGTACCAAGGGAGAACAGCTCTGTCTTTCGTTAATTTGATATAAATCTCTCAATTGTAATCGATACTATTTCTTTGAACTCAAGCCACTTCTGGTCTACACTTACATAATTAATTTGGAAGAGGTGAAGATCGTCTCTCAGGGAGGCGTCAAGTGAAATTTTATCTGCTTTTTTGAATAGGTGTATTTTTCGTTTTACTTTTGTAGGTGTTAAAAGTAAATAAACAAAATTCCTTGAGGTCTATGTTTATGTGCTGCTCCATGGCTCTGGTATCAATATCTTTATTCTTGATTTGTGTGTAACTTTGTGTTTTTTTTCAGTAAATGTGTTTTTTTCGTATCCAGGGTGTGATTATAAAGTTAATAAAATGTTTTCTTGCCTTTAAAATAATATTTTTCATCAGGTTAAGGGCCCAGTTACACGTAAAGGCAAACAACATAGTTTAAGTAAAACAATATTTGAAATGAGCCTATGTCTTGTAACGTTCCCTGGCAGCACACACACTATTAATAAAATGAAATGACATTTAATTGTACTATGTACGCCGCTATGAAGTAATTCGTATATCCTCGATGTATTTACAATTGTAATATTTCTATACTCATAATGTTATTACGAAATATGTTAATATCTGCAATGAAAAAATGTAAAATATAGCCATAGAGGAAAATAATGTTGTAAGATTACAAAGAGACATTCACACTCAGCAATAATATAAATAGCGCTACATAATGTGTATTCTGTGTCGTCTTCCTGTAGAGCTGAGAGAGAGAGGAACCTGTGGCGTAGCATTATATGAATGAGTAGACTTCGTTTGTCTGTATCTATCTTTAGCCGCCATTAGAGCAGAAATTGTACAGGTGTGTAATTTAAATTATTGTTATGGTCTAAATACATTATAATTTATCAAAATTGTGTATTACTAATGTAAATTAGCTTGCCCATGTCATCTATAATATTTCTTTAAAGAATTTTTAGCACTTTTAGCGATTATCGTTATGTTGCTGGGCTGTGCCGCGACCGAACGATTTGCATCTGTGGCACATTTAAAAAATTGTTCCGCTATAAAATTAACCAAACCCTTAAATCGGGAGCAGGTAAAATTAGCAGTGAATTACGAAATATTTTTCTTTTACAGCGATCCTGAGGCTGACTGAATTTATTACTGGTTTTGCATTTGTGCATTCATAGGCGGATAATTAACGTCGAAGTTGTTAATCTGTTGGTTCTTTCCATTTCTAAAGCAAATACCTTAAACATATAGTGAAGTGTGTTTTATCAATGGTAATTAAACGTTTAGGTCGTCTTGGCAATATTTAACCATTTTATGCTAACAGAGACAGTCTTGTGTTTCATAGCTAACGCCGGGAAAGAATTCAGTAAATATTTAAAAACCCACTGCATCTAGAAAATGTGTGCTAAGGCCGAAATACGTAAAAAATTAATTTAAATAAGTTTCAATAAATAAATGTTATTAATCAGTTAGTTTGAATTTATTAGCATGAGAGGGTTGCTAAGGTTCACGTACTTTTAAATGTGCTTAATTCTGTCTAAATGAATTTTTATTACCACACGTAAATAATGGGTTCTACAATAAAGTACATACTGAAAGAGTAAATAACAAAAATATTTAAAGCCATTTCTTCTCCCCCATTTTCATTTTCATCCATTCACATTTTTACATAATAAATATTCCTAATTTTTTTCTCGTTAAAGTCTGTAAAGAAACATGACTGCTAGCGGCGATTATAAGATCAGCATTAAGAAGGACCTGACGACTGGGCCAAATGGAAATGTTATATTTCTATGGTGCTGCGTTCATGTGGACTAGAAGATATTATTAACAGTACACATGAACGTGTAGAGTTGCCGCAAGTTGGGACAAGTGTACAAGAAGAAGCGTATGTGGAATGGTACAAGGACGACGCAAAGGCAGCAAGTCTTATAGCAAGTGCACTAAGTTAGGGATGGGCTATGATCGCGCTCGAGAAACGCGCGATGCGAAGGCAATTTCTCGGATACGCTCGAGACGTTGACAGTGCTGCGCTCTCTGAGAAATTGCGAAAACCTTCAGTACACGAAGCACTGAACCGCAGCGGTCGTACTCGTCGTACGTACGTGCTCGGAAAACTTTGAAATTCTATGATTGATATCAACTGTACTACCGTTACTAATGTGTACTGAAGTATTAGTATATCTCATAAGACAAAAATCACAGAATTGTTGTTTAAAACAAAGCACAGAATTCGCAAAAAACAGCTTTATTCTTACAAAATAAATTACCTTGTACATTCTGCATGTATACATACATGCTTAAACATAAAAGAGGAGTGCTATAGCCTGTTATATACAGAAACAGCGTACGTGCGTTTACTTACTGAAGAAAGAAAGGAAACAAAATTTGCACAGCAGAAGACATTTTTACATCCTATTGCTACACTGCCGTCGATTTTTGTTTAGAAATGTGGTTTTATTAACCAATTGGCCGTTTAGTCAGCTTCTTTGTTTATAAGTAGTCCTGTTTTCGAAAATATTCTTTCACTGGGAACAGAAGTTACAGGTATTGCAAGATATTTTTTTTTGCCATGACAGCTAGACGTGGGTAACTGTTTTCATTTTTTCCAGTTGTGTAAAGGATTATCCGCGCGTTGTAGGTACGGTTCTTACAATTATCGTTGTACCTCCAGGTCTATGCTATTGCAACCGCTTTTCATTGGATTTGTATTGGAAAACTCTTCATCGAAAGAAGCCCATAAGGAACTACTGGCGTTTTGTAGGAAATTGTACTCGTGGCTAGTGTCGTTAGCAGCCGAATGAATAGATCGTACGGTCCCTACCACGTTTGTGCACTCTGCAATTAGGCTTGCAACGGCATGTTTTGAATGAATGGGATTCGTAAATGGTAACGTTTTTAATCTCGGGTCAAGAACTGTGGCAACGGCATGTATTGTTTCTATTAATCCTAGGTGGGCTATTAGTGAGTTGTGCATATGTTGTTTTAGCTCTTAGCACTGTCGTGGTAGCCCACTTCCCATTGCATACGGCTATGATTAGCTGTCTCATTATTGGAATAGCTTTTGAAAGAAAGGTATAGATTTCAGTTGAGATTTCACTTGTTACCACTTCAAATGGCTCTAGTACACATAAACATACGCTCAAAATTTGCCACTCGTCAGCTGTGAGGTTCACTACACCTGAATACAAAGTTGATAAACAGGCTGCACTGCATTCCTTTTGCTCCACTAGACGTTGTAGCAAATAAAACGTACTGTTCCATCGGGTTTCGGTTTCCTGAATCAATTTATGGACAGGTTTTTTCATTTGATCCTGGATCGCATGGAGTTTTTCATTAGCATTGCAACTAGTTTGACAATAGCTAACAATTTTTTTGGCCGTTTCCCGCATTATGCAGAGATCACTGTTGCTGTTCAACGAACTTTTCACAACTAAATTGATGGTGTGTGTTAAACAACATACATGTTGCATATCTATGTTGCCACTGTGAATAAGTTGTATGGCCGCCGTCATGTTACTGGCGTTGTCAGTTGTGATGCTTACAACTTTGTTTTCAATGTTCCATTTTGAAATCACGTTATCTAACGCCTCACTAATATTTAGCGCTGTATGCTTTACCGGGAAACGGAATGTCTTGAGAAGTAAAGCTTTCAGGTACCAATTAGTGTTAATGAAATGACCAGTTACAGCAATATATGCCTCACTATTGAGTGAGGACTAATATCGGTCGTTAACGAAACACAAGTAGAGTGTTCCACGGCCAAGTTTACAGCCTCTTTCTGTTTATGGTAATCGTCCTCTGTCATGAGGCGCAACTTTTTTCGATTTGGTATCGAGTATTGTGGGTCCAACTGTGAAACAAAACGTCTAAAACCAGTGTCCTCGACGATTGAAAGCGGCTGAAAATCGTCTGTTATCATGGCCACTAGTGCTTCATCTAGCTGTTGTTGCCAATTATTTCCCTCTATGAAGAGCAACGTAAGATTTAGATGAGTGCCCCTGCGAGGCGATACGTTGTGCTCGAAACTAGTCCAATAAAATTATATATCGTATAGCGCAAAAGCTAGTATATTTAAGGTTTGATTTTGGGGTATGTTGTATGTTATCGGAGTACGATTAAAAAAACAATATTTTTTAAGCGTGGCGGACCGCTTCGGATACTACCCGAACTTTTGCACGGAATTCACTTTTTGTACCATATGTACCTGGATGTTTTGTCTGCCTCGCACTATTGGAAGAATGAGCCTCTGTATCCACGGACGTCGCTGTTTTATTGCTCAATAAATTGTGCAGCTTACGATGTCTTATCATGCCCGTTGTATTTTTTGATACATTACGGAGATGTTTACGACAAATGTTGCAAGTAACGTTATCTCCATCCTCCGTAAAGTATTGTCAGTACCATAACGTTCGTTTTCGAGTGTCCATATTGATTTGAATAACAACTTCACTCGAATGAAACCTGAGACGTAATAGTTACGAGCACAGCGAGCGTGTTTGTCTAGCGGCGGCATTCAGTTCATAAAATAGCGGCGCGCCGTATGTTGTCGCAGTCAATTGGCGCGCAGCGGCACACGCCGCCAGGCCGTTTCTCGTGAGCTTCTCGAGAATTGCTTGGGAACTAGAGGCTCGAGAAATTGTCGGTGCGCTCGGGTCGCCGCGCCCTGCCATCCCAACACTGCACTAAGTAAATTTGTTGCAGAACCCGTCTTAACATACAAGAATGCTAAAGAAATCTGGGACAAATTACGTGCCCGATTTGAACGTAGCAGTACTCAGCTTTTGAATATGTTGATTGAAACATTTTTCCGTGTTAAACGTGATGAAACGGAATATATTAGTGCACATGTGGCCAAACTGCAAAAGTTATTTGTGGACCTGAACGACGAATTAGTAAAACATGAAGAAAATAGGCTATCTGAAAGAATCTTAAATGGTCGAATTTTGTCTACACTGGGAAAAAGACTACGACAATTTTAAGGATCTCTGGGATACGACACCGACAGAAAAGCAAAGCTCGAATTTATTGATTGAAAAACTCTGTACTATTGAACTGCGTGAACAAGACATTAATGGAAGTGCAGCTTTTGTCGTTTCTAAAACAAGAAAACGGCAAACACGAAATCAGCAACTAAAGATGACGAAGTCACAATTAAAACAGAAGTTTCCGTGTAATATATGCAAACAATTAGGTCACTGGGCAGCAGTGTCCACAGAACACTCGTGGCAGCAATAAAAGAAAAGAGAAGAAGCGAGAATGTGAACACGCTGCATTTACTTCATACGCTATGGGTGTGTGTACCAGTAATCACAGTGACCGAAATAAATGGTATTGCGTCAGAGGCGCTACAAATCATATCACTCCCAACAAACAGTATTTTGTTTCGTATAGTGAATTTGATGCTCCTCAAGTAATTTCATTGGGAAACACGATGTCAAAATGTGTGCGGACGGTCAAGGAACAGTTTACATCCAAATTCGACGAAACAATAAATGGTACAATGCTAGAATAAACAATGTTTTGTACGTCCCTGATGCAATGTGTTCTCTGTGAGAGCCATTGCCTGCAAAGGCTACAGTACTAATTTTAGTTATAATAATGTCTGTGTTCGAAAACAAGTCAGTGGCAATATTGTTATGACAGGTTATGTGAAAAATGGACTTTATGTGTTGAACATGCGTGTTGTTAGAAATGCAAAAATGAATCGTGTAAACTTGATGATTTCATCAGAAACATTGCAAGTGTATCATGAAAGGTTTGGTCATCAAAATAAACAACATGTGAAGAACATTTTAAAAGGAATGAACATTAATGTGAAAGATGCCAAGAGTGAATTTTGTGACGGCTGTGCGGTTGGAAAGATGCATAGGTTGCCATTCAAAACACGAACAATATGCTCTACCAGTACTGGTGAATTAATCCACGTGGATGTCAATGGACCCATGAGCACGAAATCTTTTGGATGTAAGCATTATTATGTATGTTTTAAAGACGATTTTAATAAATTTCGACGAATTTTCTTTTTAAGACACAAAAGTGAAGTGTGTACTGTGCTTAAGCAGTTTTTAAATGAAGCACAAACTAATGGACATGTTGTCAAAAAATTTAGATGTGATGGTGCCAAAGAATTTAACAATAAGAATGTCAGTGAACTGCTTGCAGACCGGGGACTAGAGCTTCTGATTCCTCCTCCTTACACTCCTGAACAAAATGGTGTGGCTGAACAGGAAAATAGGACCATTGTTGAAGCTGCCCAGTCAATGTTAAATCCGAGTAAATTACCTAAAGGCTTGTGGGCAGAGGCATGTAACACAGCAGTCTACCTAATAAATCATACTGGAAAATCTTCAGTTGAAAATAAAACCCCTTATGAACTACGGTTTAATCGAGCAGTAGGACGACTTCATCATCTCAGAATTTTTGGCACAGGTTGCTATGTTCACATTAACAAACAATTCCGTTCCAAGTTTGATGATAAGGCAGTTTTTGGACGACTTGTTGGATATGTTAATGACAAAGATGGGTTTAGAGTTTGGATTCCATCTAAAAGAAAAGTGGTGTTGAGTCACGATGTGAAATTTAAGCCAGAAATCGTTTGTGATTTACATAGTGGTCATGTTGAATTTGAAGTCCCTCAGGAAGAATTTAATGATCCGAATTCATCTAAAGATGACCAATGAAAATCTCCTAGGCTGTACACTACTGGAGGAAGTCCAACTCAAGAAAAAATTGGCATTCTCGATTCTAGAGAAAGTCAAGAGACGAGTGAATCTGATGAAAATAAAGAATTAACAGAATTTCTAAAAGCAGAAGCTGCTGAATCTTCTAATGAAGAGACAATGACCAAGACAAGGAAGAAAACCAACCTGGATGGAAAGTGGTGAATTTTGTATGGCAACAAAAGTTGATGCACTTGAATACAAAGATCCAAACTGTTTTTCAGAAGTATTGCAGTCAAATGAGAAGGAAGAATGGATGCAAGCTATCAGTGAAGAACCTCAGTCTTTACAGAAAAACAATACCTGGGTGCTGGTTGACTGTCCAAAGAATGCGAAAGTATTGCAAAACTGAAGAAGAATTAAATATTTACACTGATGCAGATTTTGCAGGTGATAACTGGACAAGGTGCTCAACAACTGGAATTATTGCAAAATACTCAGGTGGTGCAGTGTCATGGACAAGTCAGTTGCAGAAAGTAAAGCAATAATTTCATGATTTTTTTCTTTTGGAGGAAGTGTTAAAAGAAAAGAAAAAAAATCCTTGAGGTCTATGTTTATGTGCTGCTCCATGACTGTGGTATCAATATCTTTATTCTTGGCTTGTGTGTAACTTCTGTATTTTTTTCAGTATATGTGGTTCTTTTCGTATCCAGGGTGTAATTATAAAGTTAATAAAATGTTTTCTCGTCTTTAAAATAATATTTCTCATCAGTAGGATTTGGGAGTTGGAGTATTCAGTATTGCTACAACAATCCTGTGTTCAATAACCCTTGTATCTGTTACGATGACTGTTATTAGCTCAGTATGACTTGTTGCTATGAGGTCAAGTGCGTTTTCACAACCGTGTACTATTTGAATGGGCTCATTAAATAAGTGCTCGAAATAATTTCCAGAGAATGCGTTTAGCACAATTTCGGATGATGTTTTATGCATACCTCTGGGTCTAAACAACTGTTTTCGGTAACGTATTGAGGGTAAATTTACGACAGATTATAGTTAACTGAGGAACTAACTCAGCCACAAACTGAGTACAGAATGTTGCGGGGATTACATCAGGCCCTAGGGATTTGTTCAATTTTAGCGATTTCATGTGTTTCTCAACACCATTGACGCTATATTTTTTCAGTCATAACAGTAATAAATTGGTGCGATACCCCTGGTTTTGCCTTTGTAAAAAACATTTGAAAACAAGAGTTAAGCAGAATGAGATTTTCACTCTGCAGCGGAGTGTGCGCTGATATGAAACTTCCTGGCAGATTAAAACTGTGTGCCCGACCGAGACTCGAACTCAGGACCTTTGCCTTTCGCGGGCAAGTGCTCTACCATCTGAGCTACCGAAGCACGACTCACGCCCGGTACTCACAGCTTTACTTCTGCCAGTATCCGTCTCCTACCTTCCAAACTTTACAGAAGCTCTCCTGGAAGCTCTCCTGGAAGCTCTGCCAGGAAGTTTCATATCAGCGCACACTCCGCTGCAGAGTGAAAATCTCATTCTGGAAACATCCCCCAGGCTGTGGCTAAGCCATGTCTCCGCAATATCCTTTCTTTCAGGAGTGCTAGTTCTGCATGTTTCGCAGGAGAGCTTCTGTAAAGTTTGGAAGGTAGGAGACGGATACTGGCAGAAGTAAAGCTGTGAGTACCGGGCGTGAGTCGTGCTTCGGTAGCTCAGATGGTAGAGCACTTGCCCGCGAAAGGCAAAGGTCCCGAGTTCGAGTCTCGGTCGGGCACACAGTTTTAATCTGCCAGGAAGTTTCATATCAGCGCACACTCCGCTGCAGAGTGAAAATCGCATTCTGGAAACATCCCCCAGGCTGTGGCTAAGCCATGTCTCCGCAATATCCTTTCTTTCAGGAGTGCTAGTTCTGCATGTTTCGCAGGAGAGCTTCTGTAAAGTTTGGAAGGTAGGAGACGGATACTGGCAGAAGTAAAGCTGTGAGTACCGGGCGTGAGTCGTGCTTCGGTAGCTCAGATGGTAGAGCACTTGCCCGCGAAAGGCAAAGGTCCCGAGTTCGAGTCTCGGTCGGGCACACAGTTTTAATCTGCCAGGAAGTTTCAAGAGTTAAGCATTTATGTTTTTCCTTTGCTATTCTCATTCCAGTTTCTGTCATGTTCACGAGTGACTGGACTCTTGCTTTGGTGCCATTCACAGCCTTTACGTTAATCCTGAATTTCTTTTGGTTTTGTGAAAGATCTTTCGGCAATATTCTGCTATGGTAGTCACTCTAGGTTTCACACATTGCTCTCTTGACTGCCAAACGTGTTTCATTCAGCATCTCTCTTTCTATAGTTCTATGGTTTATTTTGTCAGGACATTACCGTCTATGTATGAAAAATACACATGTACCATCGTTGCGCTTTATTATGCACATCCAGAAGACACACTTGTGTAAACATTAACAACCTAAAGAGAACAGAAAGCAACCAAGAACATAAGAATTGAAAGACACTCACCACTTGTCACATATCAGTTAGTCGATTATGCCACTCTCACACTGATCACTCCACTTAAAGTTCGGAGCACTGGGGATAAAGGGGGATTTGAACTTGATATTACATCCAGCTCGTGAATAGATGGCTTGGCTTGGTGCGCACATAACTGAAGTAAGTGAGACAGCTGGTTCCATAGAAAGGCGGTCAGAAAGAGCACCATCAGTTGAAGCCAGGTCATGGTTTGCCTGATTTCGTCGTATGGCAAAACCCTGGTGAGCTTAACTCACTCAATGGAGACATTGCTCTCACGCAGTCATTCCCGCATGATCTGATGGACGCATGACAAAACTAGCAGACTGGGTGTGGCACTAATATGATGCACCATTGTGTGTGTAGCCAGGCCCCATGGCTTCATGGTCCTCTGTGTTCCTGAGGACATCACTGTGTGAGGAACATGGTTGTACTGTGGGGGTGTAACAAGCCTCTGTAATGTTTTGCGAGCTGCTTGGAGTTCGCAATCTGTTGCTATCACAGTATCTTCTGACACACTGTTCTTCTCACGTAACTTGGTAGTTTCTCACTTGCCTGTTTTGTCCTCTTACACATTATGGAGTTTGTGTATCAAGTGTGGTGGTTAGAACTCCCAGTAACACAAACCATCGTTTGAGACAGAAGTTGTTTACTTTGCGGGTGGTGTATTTTGTCAAATGATACTTTACTCTTGGAATAATGCGACCATGAAAGGAATGTACCAGGCAGTCATTTTGTAAATCCACAGTCAAAGCAACCTGTGTGAGGAAAGCAGCGCCCAAAGCAGGCTGAGCAATGTTAGCTGACACAAAAGCTCACTTGCAACTCTTGGCAATACCGATGTCAAACATTAAAGTCTTGTGACTGTCTGTGTGTATGACAGACTGGTTAATTGCCATTAAGGGGGCATACTGGTTTGTTTGGTATATAGGGGGTATGTGGTTAGCAGCAAGTTGACATCATACCTGTGTCGATTAAATACACTATGAGTGGTTGGTATGAACACCCTTTGTGAGGTAGTGGAGTGTAGTAATGTTCAAAGCTGTAGTTCCAGAGTCATGTCCCAGCTGGTGGTACGATGAGTGGCCCTACGAGACCTGTTTAACGTAAAGCAATGGTGGCACTTCTGCGGTATGTACTGTAGATGGGTGTAACTATCTACTGCGCTTAAGCCAGATCGTGTTGGTGCTTGTGTACGAGGATGGCTTTGTGATCGAAACTCCTGTGGAAAAAGCAAATATCTGCCTGAAGAAGCTTGTAACTATCAGACTGGGACAGAGGGGTACGATATGCAATTGCACTCTCGCTGCCACAGTCCATAGTTGTAATGTTTCTTTTTGCTTAGCGAGCTTCTCAGAGATGGCAATAAGAGCTCGTAGTTCCGCAGGAATGCTTGGCGGCCGTTGGGTGGTGGCGGCGTTGTAGTGAAGCAATGGTGCGTCGACATGGTCTGGAATGGCTTGGCTGCCTTCAGTAGGCGTGAAGATTGTAGTGGCAGCCACTGTGATGTGCAAGTCGAGCAATGGGCATTTCGCTCTCATTTAACTGTATGGTCAAAAGAGTCAGCCTTCAGGAATTGTGAGACGAAACTTCTCGTCCAGGACCGCGTCACACAAAGGGCGCAGATTCACCACGAGATGGGGAAAATCACAGGCGTCTATTGTCTATTGAAGCATAAGTGCTGTAGTGTGCAAGTGAGACAGACGAGAACTTACGTCATAGGGAAACCCCATAGAAACAGTTTGTGGCCAAGGAGACGTAACAGTGTTAAATATGGCGGACCTAAGATCGGCCATAAAGGGAAACATTTATGGGAACTATTTAATTCTGTAGTAAGTAATGGATCGAAGTCACGTTTATTATTGCAGGACTTAGTCGCTGAGTGGTGAGCAGCCACGCACCTGGTGTGAACTCTAACATTTCGCATAGTTAATGAGGTGGACTTGTAATTCACGATGAGATTGTGAATGACGAACTGTGTCAAATGGACATGCACTCAAATGTAACAGTAATTCTAAATACGACCGCTTTCGCTATTAGTTTGCTTTCTGGGTAAACATTTTTCTAACCAAATCGCAACTACATCATTTATGGGCTGTTAATTTAGTTCCTGATATTATTATTACTGTCATTATATGTTATATTAACTTTGTGTTTCGCAAACTTGGCATCAGCCAGACAATTTAACCAAATGGTAACAAGTGTCTAATTTAGGGCGTGTAATGCGACACCCCTAGACGAGTTTGACCCAAGACATTTCGACAAAGAGGAACTGCATGTTAGCTCGTAATTGGGGGATAGTCTGGGATAGGAATTTGGAAAGTGCTAGTCGAGGGAAAAGAATCTTGCGAAGTGTTTGAACAGGATTAGATTTTGGAAAGTTTTAGTTGCGGAATATGAACTCTGAAAAGTTTAGAATTGGATTTGAATTCTGCAAAGTGTTTCTAAAAGTATTATCTGAACTTCGATAGGCAGGAACTCTCACTGAAGTTAAATGTGAGATCGGTTCAGGACTGAATATTAGATTTCTTTAATAATTGTTAAATTACAACTGGAATTCTCACAGTTACCGACATTGTGTGACCCAGATCCCAATTTGTGGTAGTTGAGGCAGTTTGCGTGGGGACTATGAACTACGAATATTGCAACAGTTGTTTGCACCGAGTTGTAGCAGTGGTTAGGAGTGATAAAAAAAGTAACGGGAATAAGAGGTGACTTTGAAAGCATGTGGTTCCAGCCAGCAGCGGCATCTTCAACGGCGATTCATCGAGCAGCGGCGTTTGCAGTACCACAGCAGAGGCTACGAGATCTTCAGCGTCGGCTTCAGCTGCAACAGCGACTGCAATACCATGCAAAAGGATCCAGCATGACAAAGCTACGTACCTCCGCTGATAGCGAGAGTATGTATGATTCTGTAGCTCAATCGCCAATAATAGACGTCGCTAATAATAAGTAGTCGGCCAGTTTGTGTGGGTCCTAAAATACTAGAGAGCCGCTCAGCCCAAAGTCGAAGCGGGAGAGAGTGATCGACGGTGAATTTAGTGGGGCAAATAGTCCTAAATCAGGCAAGGGAGACGAATTTGGGGGAGACATGATATTGCAGTTAATGTAAATGATAAGAGGATTGGGATTCAAAATTAATTCTGTTAAAACCGATACGAGGTTCAAAATTGATTCTGTTAGTACTGACATGGATGATGTAAATTTAAAAACTGGCTCCATTAAAACCGATATTGCTGACGTAATTTAAAAATTGATTCGGTTCAATCCGAAATAGCTTTGGTTGTGAAAGACGAAGTAGATGAAATGGCTAGTGGAATCGAGGAACTGATAGACAGAAAATTAAAAACCATTCGGGATGAAATGTAAGAAATTGTATGAGTAGGCAATATGCTCTAACGGCTGAGATGACAGAGGCTATTAGCAACTTATCCATTCGAATAGGTAAAGGAGAGGAAGAAGTAGATAAAATAGAGGAACAAGTAGAATCTGGGATTAAAACTGAAAACAGTGAAGTTAGAAAGCAAATCAATGAAATAAAAAGCGAACTGAATTCTTTAGCTGCACATCAAACCTCTACAGTGATCAGTGTTCCGTGAATGAACTTGGTCAAATGTTTTGCAGACGACAGGAAATATCACCCAGTAAATTTTCTAGCAACATGCAGGGATGGTTTTATAAGGGGAATGTCTTATGAGGCGAAGATAAAATTCGTGAAGAGACATTTGGAAGGTGAGCCGTAGGTAAATACACACAGCGATACATTCACTACGTACAAAATATTTGATGTGCAGCCCCTCCGTCACAGGTTCGAGTCCTCCCTCAGGCATGGGTGTGTGTGTATGTTGTTCTTAACATAAGTTAGTTTAAATAGTGTGTAAGTCTAGAGATCGATGACCGCAGCAGTTTGGTCCCTTAGCAATTCACACGCATTTGAACATTTTTGAAATATTTGAAAGCAGTTTCCTGCACAAGTTCTGGAGTGAAGCGAAGCAAACGTGACTCCAAAATGAGTTTCTGAATGGGCCAACATTTAAATATGGGAATGGGTCGATGCGAGAATTTTGTAAAACGTGAACTAGCGAGATTAATGAATGTGAAACGTCCATTGGGAGTGCTTACTGAAATTACGACATTAAAAAGGCGGTTACCAGAAAATTTTCATTGGGATCTAGTGCACAATCCTAGAAACTCAATAGACAAACTTTTGGACTTTGTAGAAAAATTAGAAAAGGTTGAAATTTAAACAGCAAAGTAAGCACACAAATAGTTTTCAGAGTGGAAATCGTAACTACAGTCCGAGTAGCTACTATGAAACACATCTGGGAAGTTACCAACAGAACGCAAACAACTGTTTTGATAAGGGAAACGGTAACAGGCACACGTCTAATGATAAATTTCAAAGGGGTAATAGGAACATATACTTTCGTGGCAGGGGCAGACACCAAGAACTTAGATTCGAGGGACCGGCACCAGGCGGAATGAACCGAAGTAATGAGAGATCGAGAATCTATGTTTCGGCGCATCTCAGGTCCACAGATGGCAAAAGAAACCGGAGATAAATAGGGCGCAAGTAAACAGAAATGTGATAGGTGTTAATAAAACGGCAGAAAGTCATCAGAAAATTGAAATGAAATTAGTAAGAGATGAGAATCAAACAGGTAAATTTTCAAATCAGATCTTACATAAAAGGCTAAATGATTGGTTTTATGAATGTGAGACAAAAGAGTGTGTGAATGTTAATACAATGAAGGATCTATGTGCCAAAAGGAGGCTGAGGTGGAGCTGAATTTGGGGGAGTTAGGTGGTATAGAAAATTCTAAAGAGGTCCAATAGTGATGAAGGTGATAATGTTTCAGGTGATGCTGTGACGACGAAAGTTCTTAAGGAGGTTAGTAAGGGTGGTGTAGCATTAGTCTCGTAAGCTGTTGATGAATCTGTGTCTGTATCGGCTGATATTGGTGAATTAATTTTGAAGGAAGGTAGTAATGATGTTTTCTGTGCTGAAGTTACGAAAGTTGAAGCTGTTGGTATTGATACTTCAGAGGAAGAAATCTGTACGTATCTTTCTACTAATGGAGGTGAACCCGAAATCCTAGATGTATCTGTGGATCTTGAATGTTTGTTTGAAAATGAATGTGGATCCTAATTTGATGTGCGATCTGAAATTAATGTGGCGCAGGACTGTGTAGGAGACATAAAGGTATTATGCTCAGGTTTAAATCAAAATGCAGCGGAATTTAATGGTACTGTTGATTCTGAAATTGCACGACACTGTAGCTACAATTTATTTGATGTAACGACAGAGGATGATGAAACTATGTACGGTTCTTATATGGGTGAATTGTCAACAGAGATAAATGAGGTTTTACGTAGCAAGTTGTATGATGTATCAGCAGCTGTTGAACGTACTGTTTGTGAAGGTGTCTGTAATGATGTGGAAGTAAAAAGTAATGCTTTATTTCATGATAATGATGTTGTAGCTACTAGTGGAAGTAAAACGTAATGCTTCATTTCATGATAATGATGTTGTAGCTACTAATACGGATAATTGTAAGCGAGAATAGAGTGAGTTTGATTCTAATATAGAAAATGATATTTGGACAGAGTGGTATCTTAAGGAGGAATGTCATTTTACTGTAACTGATTGGCGATGGTATGGTAGAACTTTACGATCCTTATTGCCCCATTTGTGGACCCGAGGGAAATTTAAGATAGTGAGAGGTCTAGAAAGGAGAAAAAACGAAATTGGGGTAAAAGAAGCATTTAATGAATTATTTTGGGATGAGTACGAAATTGAAGGGTGGATCAAACATGATATGTGTACTTTAGAGATGGAAGAAAGGGACGAGACATCGAGAATCAATTATTGAGGGAACAGTGTTTAGAGCGAAAAGAAATGATTAATGTACAACCTATCATTAAAATTAAATTAGATGATGAGAAAGTAGATGCTCTGCTCGAATCTGGAAATAATGTGTCGGCAGTGTTGGGGCGTTTTGTACATAGGGTAAAGAATAAGAAATTAGTATTACTACTTGTAAATAGTGTAAAAATTAAAACGGCAGTTGGCGGTTTAAGTAAGCCAATAAGGCAAGAAGTGCTCTTGAAATACAATTGCAAGGACAAGCATTTTAGTATAGGATGCTTTGCAGTGGATTTGCTTGTAAAAGATGTGGTGATGGGAACAGATTCCTTACGTAAATATAAAACTTCACTTCACTGCTTGAAAAGGTGCTTGGATTTTTAAACTGAGGGTGAAAAAAGGAAAGTAAAAGTTTAAGAATCTTTTGATGTGGGACAACCAGACAGCGCACACCATAATTACACATGGTTGGGATGAAGAGAACAATAAATGTGACAAGTTTGGAGGGGTAATTTGCAATGTTTTATTTCAGGATTTATTGTAGCTTGTTTGTTGTTTTGTCGCATAAGGATTTTTCTTGGCACAAGGTCTGTGCAATTATAAAGAGATAGTTTAGGCGCACATTTGGGTATGAGGAGGTCAGAGAACTCAATTATTTGGTGAACGGTTTCAAGTAAAAAAATCAGTGCACAGTGTGCATATAAAGTACGTTTTTCGGGGTATGTAAGGGATTTATTTATGTGTATGTATGTGTCAGGGATAAGTTTTTGGATAATTTTATATTTGTTGTAATTTACATATTATAAGTTATGGTCACTCGAATTTGGGTCCATGGAGGTTGGAGATATTTGGAATATGAAAATTAATAATGCTTACCCAGGAAGATGGATGTATGTTTATCTACTTATCTGAGAAAGTTTTGGGGAATAAATTATTGTTGTATGGAGGATCGTTTGGTGTACGCAGCTTCACTGCACGGAATTAAACTAAGGGTGAGATTTGTTCATATTTGTTGTGAGCTTTGAGTCTATGGCAGTTATTTAAATTAAAAGAAAATATTAATTTGCGATGAAGTCGATTCGAAATCTGTCACGAGATGCATGTCTCTAGTGGGACTTGAATAATGTCAGGATCAATGAAACATTTACGAGCATCTTGCAAATGCTGTACATCAATTGTTTACTGTGTAGTTTAGATCTGTTTGTATCGATTCCACTGGGAAAGGCGTTCTGAGCAGACCCTGGTTGATTTTGGAAAGTGTTTGTTTTCTGGTATGTACACCCGATTCGAATTTCCACAGATTTGTTCCCGAAAAACGTTGGCGATGGAATGCAGATCCATACAGAATTGCAGTGGGGTACTTGGCTCCGAATCTGTGGAGCGCCACTGGAGACTTCGTAGTGATGAAAAGGTTGTGTGAAAGTGAGCGCAATGGCGCTGTTGTTTATGCGGCATTTCTGTAGACAGTCGATTTTGATAAATGTATAACTTTATTTGCCATATAATTAATATGCCGCAATTCATAATTTATGTTAGATATAAGTTTCTTTAAATTTAAAGCATGCTTCACCAACACCACTACAAATAATTACACTATTGATCTGGCACTTAGGATATTTATGTTATTGTATTATGAATTTGAGTCTTATAAATTTGGGTACTACATGATAACATATATGGTACGCCAACATGCTATGAAGTGGAGGTGCATGAGTTCACCAGCATTTCGCTCTCATTTAAGTACATGGCCGAAAGAGTCAGCTTTCAGGAATTGTGAATTGAACTATATCATCCAGGACTGTGTGTCACAAAGGGTCTAGATTCACCACAAGATGGGTAAATTCAAAAGTGTCTATTGTCTATTAAGGCCTAAGCACTGTAGTGTGCAAGTGAGACAGATGATAATCTACATCATAGGGAAACCCCATAGAAACAGTTTGTGTCCAAGAAGATGTAGGAATGTTAAATTTGGCTTACCTAAGATCAGTCATCAAGGGAAGCATTTATGAAAACTATTTAATTCTGTAGTAAGTCAGGGAATGAAGCCGCAGTAATTTTAATCTTCCATTCTCCATAAATTTTCCTGGTGATTCCAATAAAACTTGAATATTGATCAAATCTATAATAGTTTAGGATTTACTATTAAAGGGAAA